>NW_026112041.1:170000-197500 GCF_024679095.1 Eriocheir sinensis | reverse complement strand
AGGCATACAATTGTCAATGGAAAAACCCCACGACAGATAGATCACGCCACCTTATAGGAATGTCGTCCGTCAGTGTTTACCGTCTCAGTTTTGTATACTTAGCACTCCGATGGTGCGTGGAGGTCACCTTGACATACGTGACCAATTGTAACAATTATTTTCCAACCTGTAACTCGCCACTCCTTCACGAGAGTCCGACTGACACACAACGACAGTCGCTCTCGCTCCGTCGCTTCTTGTACATAAAGGCTACGAATATAATTCGCCTTAAGGAAGCTGAAGTCTTAATCAACACCCTTTAAACGCCCCCCGACAAGCCGTTACATTTGGTTGGCAGCGGTCACCCCGCGCCTGTGCCTTCGCTACCTCGTTCTCCTCCAAGCCACGAGAACTCGCCAACAAACTCCGGGGACAGGCGTACAAGGGAAGAAGGAGTCAACGCACCAGCCGTCCGCGGCACCGCACCTGCCGTCCGCGGCAACGCACAAGGCGCCAGCTACAAGCATCTCACAAGTCGCCACCTACGTGCAACTCACAAGGCGCCAGCTACAAGCATCTCACAAGTCGCCACCTACGTGCAACTCACAAGGCGCCAGCTACAAGCATCTCACAAGTCGCCACCTACGTGCAACTCACAAGGCGCCAGCTACAAGCATCTCACCCTTCGCCACCTAGGTGCAACTCACAAGGCGCCAGCTACAAGCATCTCACAAGTCGCCACCTACGTGCAACACACAAGGCGCCAGCTACAAGCATCTCCCAAGTCGCCACCTACGTGCAACTCACAAGGCGCCAGCTACAAGCATCTCCCAAGTCGCCACCTACGTGCAACTCACATGGCGCCAGCTACAAGCATCTCACATGTCGCCACCTACGTGCAACTCACACGGCGCCAGCTACAAGCATCTCACAAGTCGCCACCTACGTGCAACTCACAAGGCGCCATCTACAAGCCTCGAGCACACCAGCTATAAGCAACTCTACAGGCGTCCAGCCTACAAGCCTCGAGCACACCAGCTACAAGCCTACAGGCTCTACAGCCTACAAGCCTCGAGCACACCAGCTTCAAGCTACTCTACAGGCGTCAAGCCTACAAGCCCCGAGCACACCCACAGGCCTACGCAGCCGATAGCGAGGGCCACAATCTACAAGCCGCTCCCCCGCTTCAAGCCAGCACTGCTACGTACCCTGCAAGCCACTCCACGATACGGCAGAGGTATTCACACCTGCAACGAGGAGGCACGCCCGGCTGACCTTGGGACACCCCGCATGCCCCTCGCTCCACAGCTGGCGGCACCACCGCCGCTGCCGGGAGCATCGGCCCAAACCTCTTCCGACAAACAGCCAGCAAGGGTACCCGCGGACATCTCCCGGTGACTGCAAGCTGTTCCCACTACCGTTTCTTGCAAGGCGTCTTCTCAAGAGGTTACACACCCAAGTCGTCTTGTCTGCCACCGCCGCCCATCTCTTACTATAACAAGGACGACGCGGCCATCATACGTCTGGCGGCAGTGTACCAGCTCCCAGCCGCGCACCGCGGCCGCTCATTTTGCTGGGTCAGCAGTTTTTCAACCTCCATTGCGAGTCCTCCGATGTCAGCCCATCCCTCACCTCTCACCGCCGCTGTGGCCGCGGCCGAGGTTTCCTGACGCGCCTACAACGACTGCACGTCACCCAGGGCATCACAAGCCGTCGCCCTCTCCACTACATCAGCTGATTAATCTTGGTATTTGTGGATATTCCATTCTTGTCCAAATTTGCCGACTCGGCTCATTTTCATTATTATCCGTGCAGAGGCACGATTTTTTTTTATTTCTGTGTTCCTAACACTGTTCTTCAGTCATAATTGTGAGAGTAACGTTCATTCCTATACGATATTGATTCTTTCTTATTGTTTGCTAGCGAGTCTATTGAGTATAGTGTGATTTCCCTGATCAAAGTTAATCTTCATCAGTGTGCCCTGCCTCCGTTTTCTTTTCACCGCTCGAGAGAAAACGTGAGCATCAATGGTATACTCACTTAACATACCACTTTGTTTATATAGTTATTCTTTCTATATATACCCATAACATTAGGGCATTCCATTATAACCTTAACTTCTATTACGTCTAAACAGGCACCTTGCTAGCCATTCTTTCTTGCCTTTTTAGGGTTTCAACGCAAACTATTCATTCATACGCGTTCCGTTTATTGGTTCATATTTACAGCTATCAACATATCCTCCTATTTTGTAAATGTTTTACACCATAGTATGAACAAAGACACTCTCGCTAAACTCGGCGACACCTTTAAACAGTTGGCTCGTCCTTCAAGTGAAGAGGGACTGGAACACGATACCACAACCGGTGAATTTACTAAGGTAATCTTCTGTTCAGGCACTCATTATTTATCAATTACAGGCCACATAATTCGTTCACCCCCGGGTTCGTCTGCATACTTACAACCCACTCAAGGTTCAAGGACACCCTCACCAGCATCCCCTCGCACCAGCCGCAGTATTACAGGCTCAAAGTAAGGTCTCTCTCACCTGTAGTTTTTGCAAACAATCAGGACATTCTGAACATTCTTGTTTCGCGAAACGTAGGGAATCAACACATTCGAGACGGGGCTCAGATAGGAGGTCAGGAGGTTACAGGGGCGGGCATCATTCATCACACAGGAACCCTAGGCCAAACCATCAGCGGAAGGCTGCCTTTTGCCATATCCACGGGAATTGTTTTCATGATTCAGACAGTTGTTCTGCAATACAAAAGGCCAAGGAGGAACAGAAGTACAAGTCCTCAGCGGACAGTAAACCACACTCCTCTTCTCAGAATAAAAAGACATGACTTCGTGACAGCCCCGAGGCGTACATCCAAGTGTCCCTTAAGGAAAATACTAATTGGGAGCAACTTGACTCCGTCATTGCCGCCTTGGAACGGACAAGCATAATTGCCCTCCCTTGCAAGGTGGGCAACACTTCCCTCACCTTAGCGGTTGACACAGGTGCCACAGTCAATGTCATATCCGACTCCGCTTACAGGTCACTGACACGACAAGCGAGTGGGGAAAATTGGCCGCTCCAAGAGAACGACCTGAATGTGATAGGCGTGACGGGCACCACTTTGGGAATCCTTGGGCGAGTACCGCTAACAGTCAGCTTACATGAAAAAGTATGTCCCTTTCGAGATTTCTTTTATGTCTCTAGCAGGTTTGCTTTACCTGTGGATGGGATCTTAGGATTGAACGCCATGAAAGACCTGCACATCGCCATAAACCCTGTAAGCAACGCGATCGTGTATCAAGGCCGACGCATACAGGGGATGGTCAATCCATCACCTCTGTCAACTGTAATCTCACCCTCAGAGGTGGAAAATGACCAACCCACCACAGCCTCAGGGGCTGCCGCCGCCCAAGTGTCCCCTCTTACGGTCAAACCACACGAAACCATTGCAGACTTGTGGCGGACAGTAACGGCAGTCGTAGAAGGTCCTCATATAGTTCCGGATCGTGCTGCAAAACTTGTTAAAATCCGTTTGCCTAACGCCCCTCCGGCGGGCAGTGATGTGTGTATCGACGGAGTTCCTCACGTACACCGCGTGACGGTGGAGGTAACTCTTGCAACAGTCAAGGAGGGAGGTTTTGCAGAGGCATTGGTAATAAACACGTCTGGATCCCCTGTATCCTTAAAACACGGTGTTCGATTATGCCAGTGTCTAGTGTATGGGAGAAATGTCGCCCCGGAACCTGCTGAATACCCTTCAGCCCAAGTCTCAGGCATAACCTCGGCGTGTCAGGCTTCTCCCGAACAAGACACAGCTAATTTAGAGGCGTTCCTAAAAGTTGCACACTATTCCGAAATGAAGCCAACCTTAGTCCAGCTTCTGGAACATTATCGGGGGGCGCTTGCTCTACCAGGCGAGCCGCTTGGAGTTACGCAGTGTGCTGAACACCACATTAAGTTAAAACCCTATAAAAATCCTGTATATATCAATGCGTACAAGCTCCTCCACAGTCAGAGGGTGGTCGTGCAACAACTTATCTCTGAAATGTTAGAACAAGGGGTCATCAAAGAATCGAATTCCCCGTGGAATTCACCCTTGTTTCTGGTTCCAAAGAAAGACGGCTCTTATCGTCCTGTGATTGATTTCCGGCGTGTGCACACCGCGACCGTGGATGATCATTTTCCGCTTCCCGTTCTTAGAGATCTTCTGATGTGTCTCGGTAGAGGAAATAAAGTCTTTACGAGTCTTGATCTGGTCAGTGGCTACTGGCAACTGCCCATGGCCCCCGAGTCACGTGAAATAACGGCTTTCAGCACGCCTCATGGCCACTATGAGTGGACGAGGATGCCGTTCGGGCTCAAAGGAGCTCCCTTGACCTTTCAAAGGACAATGAACAGTATTTTTGGTGACTTGCTGGGCAACTCTGTCTATGTGTATTTAGACGACATCATCATAGCAAGTAAAGACGTGCATGCACACATGGAAACACTAAAAGCAGTCCTACACAGACTTCAAGAGGTCGGATTAAAGCTCAAAATCACCAAATGTGAATTTTTAAAGCCTCGGATCAAGTTCTTGGGGCATGTCGTGGACGAATTCGGCATCCACACAGTGGACGACAAAATAAAGGCTATTGCCGAGTTCCCTCAGCCAACGTCTGCGGACAAGGTACGGTCTTTCTTGGGTGTCGCAGGTTATTACAGGCCTAACCCATCTTTTAAAGAAAGACGTACCATTTCAGTGGCTCCCAGCTCAACAAACGAGTTTTGAGGATTTAAAGAAAGCGCTTACACGGGCTCCGGTCCTTGTCTTTCCGGATTTCAAGGACCCCTTTCAGCTTTGTACCGACGCTTCGGCTAGTGGAGTAGGAGCCGCGCTGATGCAAACAGATATGTCCGGCAAAAGCATGTGATAGCGTTCGCCAGTCGAGTACTTACAGCTCCGGAAAAGAACTATTCTGTTACCCACCTAGAGGCTCTTGCCATTGTGTGGGCTCTGAAGCATTTTCGTGACATTGTGATGGGGTACAAAATTGTGGTGTTTACGGACCACGCGGCCATAACTGATCTTTTCAAGGTCACAAACCTACACGGTCGTCTGGCAAGATGGTTCTTAACGATCCAAGCATACACTCCGGAGATAAAATACATCACCGGGAAAACAAATGTGGTCGCAGATGCCTTATCTCGGAATGTTCCGATAGGCGCGATTACCACCCCAGAGGTCATCCACAACTTCACTTCACCTGAGCTACACACTGCTCAGCGTGACCACCCTGTGTGGAAGAGGTTAATTTACGCCCTCGAGTCGGGAGACGAATCAAACCTTCCTGAATTGCCAGTTCCTTTTCACAATTCTTCCTATCAGAGGACAACCTCCTTTGTAGGTCATGGCCAACCAAACCGGTACCTATAGACCAACTGGTCATCCCAGACATATACGTCCCCGTGACGCTTAAGCTGGTCCATAACACTCCCATTGCGGGTCACCCAGGAAGAGACAAGACGCTATCTGTCACCAGACGAAAATTCTACTGGCCCACATTACGGGTTGATGTAGAAAAACATGTCGCACATTGCGTCGTTTGTGCTAAGCACAAGGGGTCCGTCAAAGGGCCAGCACCTATGTTGCAATACCTAGTACCAGAGGCGCCATGGGATGTTGTTAATATAGACTTACTACAGCTCCCCCAGAGCCAACATGGCTCGCGCTACTTATTGGTGTGCGTCGACCAGTTCTCTAGGTTTCTAGTTCTAGCGCCTCTCAAGGACAAGACAGCCACACGCGTGGCCCATGCCCTCGTGACTCACGTGTTGTGTCCACATTCGTCTCCTCGAATTCTTCTGAGTGACAATGGCACCGAGTTTAGGAACTCAGTATTGAGCGAAATATGCGCTCAGTTTAACATCACGCAATCCTTCATCACAGCTTACCACCCAGCTGCTAATGGGTTGGCGGAGAGGGCTAATAGGAAAATCTTACAGGTCCTCAGGCCTATCGTGAACGATCTCCACGATAATTGGGAGGATTGGCTATCGCATATAGCCGCTTCCATAAATACGTCGGTAAACGACTCTACGGGGAAGTCTCTCTACTACATCTTATATGGGGTGGAGAAACGTCTTCCGTACGACTTCCTTACAACCCCACAGCAACCTCTCTACAACATTGATAGGTACGCACAACAGCAGATGCATATGTTTTCCAAGATACACTCAGAAGTTAGGTGTACGTTAAAAGCTACGAAGGTTGAAATGATGTCAAAACAACACAAACAGGCCGTCCCGGTGAATTTCAAAGAGGGTGACACAGTCATGATTAAGCAAGCGGAAAGGAGTTCGAAACTGGGGCTAAATTTGTGGGTCCTTACCGAGTTGTTCGGAATGTCAGGGAACATCGGTTCGAGGTTCTCGAGTCGAATAGTGGAGTCAGTCTAGAAGTTCACAGTGATCGTCTGAAAGTAATTCCCTCACCTTTGGACCTTGATATTGGTACTTCCCCCTCAGAGTCAAATGTTCAACAAGATAATCCCAACACCCATAGCTATAACTTGAGACCACGAGTTTAAATACTTCATTCCCACCACTTTCAGTTCATGATGTTGCGTTTTCTGACCATCTTGTTGTCCCTCGGCTCCCTGCTTGCAACAACACCCATCCACCTGAAGCCTGGTGCCCTCACGGCACACATAGGAGAGGTCTTCCTCATAGAAGATGTGCTCCTCGTAAAATATCCATATACTTCCTTGACCAACACCACGGACACAATCAGGATAGTCTCAGAAAAACTACTCGGCATGGCAGACGCCATACGGGCTACCAAGACTAGGGAATCAAAGGCACCTTCTAGTACCAACTCTCTGACTCTTTTTCAACTACTGGAGGATAGGATTCTGTTCTTACGGGGAAAAGTTGATGAGGTAGACATGGATTATAGTTTTCACTCAGTTCACTCTCGGGTAAAGAGGGGGTTGCTCAACATCGTTGGGTCCGCCTCAAAGTTCCTTTTCGGTACGGCTACCGACGAGGACGTTCGCGATTTGCGGGACCACTACGCTCATGTACTTTCCTTTGCTGCTAGAAATCGCAGGGTGATCAACGCCAATTGTAGAAAACTTGCGCAATTGCATACTAACATTGAGGAACTGCTAGAGCAGACAAATAAGATGGTAGAGGTTATCAACATAGTTGTCAAACAGATCGACCAGGTGAATCAGTTTCTCCTCCTAGATCAGGCCTTGCATGTATTGGAAAACGTCATTAACTCCGTCGCAACGGCTAATCAGCAGGTTATTAGCAACATGGTTGATGCAGCGCACGGTAGAGTCACACCTGCCTTGTTCCCTCTACGCGATTTGAGAACGACTGTCCAGATCGGGTATCAAAATTATAGCCTGACGCCTTTATTCACCCCGGACATGAGTCAATATTTTTACCCCTTGATTGAGTCCAGCCTCACCCATGATGCCATAATCATTCATGTTCCATTTCAGACGGCGGACGTGTTTGAGGCACACGAAATTGTCCCGTTCCCTTTTTCAGCAAAGGACAGTGTGTTGGCCCTGGACACGTCCCCGTCTCTTGTTCTAATCGCGAAGGATTTCGCTCTGTATTCAACGGGTAGCTACTCACTCTTGCAGTATTGCAAGGAGACGGTCTTCGGGCGATTCTATTGCTCTGCGTCTCTCTTTGCCTTCCTTCCAGTTCGGGGAGGGGTTTGCGAGATCGCCCTCACCCGCGTGAACGCGTCTGACGCTCTTTCCCTGTGCCCTTACAAGCAGCTAACACCAACGCCTGTTTTCCATAAGAACTTTCAGGGTCTGCATTATTTTTATTTCCCTCAGTCCTTCTATGTATCGGTCATCTGCCCGGAGGGTACCACTTATCAACGGGTTACTGGTCACTATGCCATAGCGGAAGACTGCTATCTCCGCTCCACTAACATAACAACGTACCGTCCCGGATTCGTCTGGTTTTCACGGCTAATATTTCCCATCGAGTGTTTCCTCTACGGTCTCTCGATGACATTCATTTCTCCAGCATCTCGTATGTGACTAATTCCCTTAATTCATTGTCTTTCGCGAACAAAACAGAGTTTGCGGAAACCCTGGAGGAAACGCTGCCTGATTATTTGCATCTCCCCTACCTGTACCCTGGATTTTTTTGTACCAATGTTTCTGATGTTCGTCAGTCTCGTCGTCATGTGCTACCTTATTAGGAGAAACTCTGTCCTGCACGATTATTTGGTTGTGCAGACACGGCGACTGGATGCAGGGAGGCCACTGGGAAGGTAGTTTTTTCCTTTTCTCAGACAAGTCAGGGGACAGAAACCTGGCTGCTCCTATACTTAACATTGTACTGTGTTTCACTACTGTATTTTTTTTGGGGAGCTAGATCAACGTTTCATTGTCTGTAACTATGCCAGTTGATAGTTTCTTATACATGTGTCCTTATATTTATCTTTTGAGAGGTTTCTTATGTTTCATGTCACACACGTTGTGGTTTCCCTCTCCCTATTTATATTATAATTCCACATCTGTTCTTACATAGCCAGTGTTTTAATATGATTGTATCATAGGCAGTCTGCTTGAAAAACTCCCACTATGTATGTTCATGGTACCTAGACTGCTATTTCGATTTTTATATATCGCGAGGTCGCGATCACTGGTAGGTGACCGAGCAGTGTTATAGTAGGATATCAATGTATTATTATTATTTAATATCACCACGAATTAGGCATACAATTGTCAATGGAAAACCCCCACGACAGATAGATCACGCCACCTTATAGGGATGTCGTCCGTCAGTGTTTACCGTCTCAGTTTTGTATACTTAGCACTCCGATGGTGCGTGGAGGTCACCTTGACATACGTGACCAATTGTAACAATTATTTTCCAACCTGTAACTCGCCACTCCTTCACGAGAGTCCGACTGACACACAACGACAGTCGCTCTCGCTCCGTCGCTTCTTGTACATAAAGGCTACGAATATAATTCGCCTTAAGGAAGCTGAAGTCTTAATCAACACCCTTTAAACGCCCCCCGACAAGCCGTTACAAGGAGAGGGAGGAAAAGGAGGAGGAGGAGGTCGAGGTCATAAGGGAAGGCATAAAGAGAAGGAAGACGGAAGGAAGGGGAGGAAAATGAGATGGCGGAAAGGAGGCCAAAGGGGACGAGAAGGAGGAAGAAAGGAGAAAAGAGAGAGATAATTAAGGTGGAAGAGGATTAAATGCCTTGGTAAAGTTTCTAATAGTATCCGGGACGCTTCTGTTTATATTTTCTTTTTATCATTGTATAATTTTCTATTTATCTTCTCCTAGTCTGAATGCCTTTTTTTTTATTTTGTTATATAGCACCCGTAGACTTTTATTATGAGGCCTGTTGATTTGCTCCAGGCTCGTTAGTGACGCAGGTAAGTTTAATATAGGTAATTGTAAAGCTTCCATCAAACTGCTCTCTCTCTCTCTCTCTCTCTCTCTCTCTCTCTCTCTCTCTCTCTCTCTCTCTCTCTCTCTCTCTCTCTCTCTCTCTCTCTCTCTCTCTCACGATTTCAACCTTATTTCTGTATTCCGTCCATTCGATCCTGTAGAATATTTGGACCCACGGAAGAGGCGGTGTTTCTGGCATTATGCTTCAACTCGGTGGGATGACCTGAGAATGTACTTTTCCTATTTCTCTATGTAAATATATGAAAGTATACATATGAATGACCCTTCTGTGTGTCCCCAGCGCATTACAGAGGGTACTGTCTCTGAAATGGAGGCACACATTTCACGTACTTTCTCTTCTCCTCACGCCAAAAAGTCCTGGTTCTGTCTGTCTTGTTCTCGTGCTGTACAAACTAAAGAGGCAGCTCACAAAAAGTACCTGAGCCTTCGAACTCCAGCTAATCACGATCTTTATATTTCGGCGTCAAATCTCTTCTTCGACTCACCAAAAACTTCTTGATTAGTAAAAAAAGCCCAAACCTTTTTCTTTTTTTTTTGAGAGACTTCCGGCACCTAGCCCAAAATATCTCTTAATTATACTTCCTCATCTTCCCCACCTCTCCTTAGTCGTGATGGCATCCCAGCTGTCAAATATGTTTCTAAAGCTGAACTGTTCGCTCGAACTTTCTTCGAAAATTGAACTGTTGATGATTGAGAGAATATTCCTCCTACTTATCCCCCCGCTGACTCCACTAAGTCTACTGTTAAACCTCTTAAGAACGATCTTTTCTACACCTCCTCTGGAAGCTTCTGAAAAATCAAGGTTGTGAACACGTGAGGAAATGATGCGTCGTTGCGTACGCAGGCGTAGTTTCCAGCTTTAGACTGAAATTTAATATAGATGTATAGTAGTAGGATGCAAATCCAGTGTTGGGGTGTGTGGGTGTGCTTTTTCCAGAACACGGCGGGCTGTATGTTACGTAGTTTTTTATGTATCAGTTAGCTGAGTATTCAGCGTCGCAAATGCTAAAAAAAATATTTACAAACTGGCATAAAAGTATACATCAATGGAACTGCTTATATTTCACAAATTGATAATAGCAAAGCCAGGTATGTATTTCGCGGTATCGTATTTTGGCAGCGGACCACAGGTCAGGCTATGTTAGGTTAGGTGATTGTATTCAGTTTGGTCAGCTTACTTAATTTGAACTGTTTTCGATAAATACCTATTCTACGCCTCGTGGTGCGCCGCACCGTTGTTGTCACTGATGGTCGGGGTCAGGCTACGTCAGGTTAGATAAATACTGTAACTAACTCACGGGGGGGTTGAGGGGGGCGATCCTTGGCGGGGATCCCGTGCATAGAGCCACTTAGGTCACTGCACAAAGAAAAGTGATTCCGATGCTGTGCCCGGCGGGGCGGGGCGCGCTGCGGGGAATATTTCCTCAACATAATTACCAAAAAAATCAGTTTTTGCGGATTTGGACAGAAAAAAATAACTCCACAGAAAATCATATTTTGGCCATGAAAAAAGTTAGTATCTTAAAAAGTAACACGCCTACTTGTGCTGCTTAATACCCACAAACCTGACTTTCTGAAGGAGAGCTGGTACTCCACAGAATGGAAATTAGAGCAAAGACCCGGAATGTTGCTGAGGTTGATGAAGAGACGTTGGAAATGCTGGCAGGACACTTCTGTGTGTCATCAGAAGTGGAGTCTGTCCCGGGTGCATCTAGTATCCCCCCCCCCCCCCCGAATCTGTATTTTGATTAGCCATAAATTCTGATAAATACTGAGGAAATGGTGTGTGTGTGCCGCGTGAATGTAGTCTGTTGTGGAAAGTATGAAAATTTGTCTTTAGAGAACACGTGAGCTACTCACTGGTGTTAATGAAAAGTTGGAGATGGGGAATGAGGATACCGGAGGGTGCTTGATAGGCTTGCAGCACCCCTTCGCCTCCCAGGAGTGGTTTACGCCACTCTCGGCAGGTGTCTACCTGCCTGCGACACTCAGCTGTCCCCGTAGGTGTTCTGTATCGCCTTCACCAGTTTCTTTCCCTCCCAGATGCTATCCATAAACAAGGGCCTTGTCCCCCCTCTTATAAAGTGTGCATCCCATGTGTTGGGAGGCTTCACACACACAGCCCTTTTGGCCAGAGTGGAGTCAATGGCTCTTCGTTTCATCAGTTCCCCTCCTCACACCGACAGTCTTCTACCTCCTGAATTTTTCCGCACTGTTTCCTCTCCATCTTTTTTTTTTTTTTTTGAACGACAAAGGAGACGGCTCAAGGGGAACAAAAAGAGTGTAGTAAAAAAAAAAAAATATTCCGCTACTCACCTCACTGTCTATCTTCTTTCGATATTTTCATGCTGGCTGATTTTCTAAACTTGCTCATTGCATGCCTCCCTCCCTCCCTCGGCGCCGCTGCTCGGGATGTTTAAACTCTTGCTCATCATTATTGTATTCAGATCCTTTTTGCTAGAGTTGGCAAGCATATTCATTTTATCATCCCTTTGCTCGTATACTCTGGAAGCCTTCCTCCCTCTGTATTTCCTGCCTACGACTTGAACTCTTTCAAGAAAACGGTATCAGGACAACTCGCCCTCAGAAATTGGACCCTCGTCTGACCACTCGTTCTGTGCTAAGCGGGTGTTGTTTTTTTCCTTTTCTCTTGAGTTTCTTTTTTTGGTGTAAAAATATCAGTCTTATTATACATATTTATACGTACTTTTTCTCTATGTCTGTTTACCAGTCTGCTAGTTTATGTACCTCTCAAGCTACATAAATGTCTGTTTGCTACCTAGCTACCCATAAGGAATCTAGTAACTTGTCTTATAATTTCTGTACAGTATATTTCCGTCTCTGTCTATCTATGCGGGTGTGTATTTACATGGGTGTCTATCATTATACACATATATCCCTTAATGCACATATTCTTCCACCTCCACATCGTTATCTGGATCCGACGTGACTGGGTAGGCGGTGGCCGAAATGGTAGCGTACTGGACCCACATTCGCCGCGTGATGGACGACGCGGGTTCGAATCCCCACGCTACCACTAGGATTTTTCAGTCACCGCCGAGTGGCTTAAAACTACCCACATGCTTTCCTGAAGACCACCCATCAACCCGGACTCTAGAGGAAGCCGTCCAAGCAAATCAAGAACGAGTTCCGGGGGGCAGCAAGAGCCAATGCAAGATGGCGCCACTATAAACACTCGCCTGCGCCAGAACGGGCTGGGTCGACCATCAGGCCCCACCTGGAAGAAGCCTTGGCCCGACCATCAGGCCCCACCGGGAAGATGCCTACCGGCGCAATAGGCAACAACGTAAAAAAAAAAAAAAAAAATACCGCTGCACACACACAAAGAAACTCATATTCCGTCACTGCTTCCTCCTCCTCCTCCTGCTTCTCCACCTCCTTCTCTTATTTCTCCTGCGGCAGACACAGCTGTAGGGGGCACCTCATAAGCGACGCAGTGGGAGGAAGGAGAGAAGGAGGAAAGGCAGGAGAGAGGGAGGGAAGGAGGGAGGGAAAATGTGGTCTATTGAGCAACTATCGAGTGGCCAATAGGCTTTAGACTCCCTCAATCTCGTGTCAACTCCAGTTTTCCTCAGATGAATAGCGGAGGAGGAGAAGAAGGAAGGAGAGGAGGATGTGTTATGGGGCTGTTGGCAAGGGAAGGACGGCGATCATGAGGAGCAGGAGGAGGAGGATATGAAAGAGGAGCATGGTGTTGAGAAGGGCAAGGAAAGGGAACAGGAACCGATACGAACATATGAATAAAAAAATACTTATGGCGAAATACAAATGATTAGGAGGAGGAAGAGGCTTCTTTCCGGTAGGTCCTGATGGTCGGCCCAGCCCGTTCTGGCGCAGGCAAGTGTTTATAGTGGCGCCATCTTGCATTGGCTCATGCTGCCCTCCCAGAGCTCATCTTTGATCCTAGAATCTAGAGTCCGGGTTGATAGGTGGTCTTCTGGACAGCATGTGGGTAGTTTTAAGCCACTCGGCGGCGGCTGAAAAATCCCAGCTTGGTGGCACCGGGCGGGGATTGAACTCGCGTCCTCCTGAACACGAGGCCGTTACTTTGACGATATATATATATATATATATATATATATATATATATATATAAATATATATATATATATATATATATATATATATATATATATATATATATATATATATATATATATATATATATATGTGGAAGAGAAGATGAACATAGAGGAAGAAAAAGCAAAACAAAAACTTGAAACATGGTGATAAAGAAAAGGAAAAAACTCACAACCATTCCAAAAATTACATAGAGTAGCAAATAAGGAAACTAAAAATTGAAAAAGCACCCAAGAAATAACTCACGTATATTGGGAAGAGAAAAAGATGAATATAGGAAGAAGAATCATTAGAAAAACTAGAAACATAGTAACATAGGAAGGAAAAACTCACAACCACTCAAAACATTATTACATAGAGTAGTAAATAAGGAAACTAAAAATTGAAAAAGCACCCAAGAAAAAAAAAGACGTATAATGGGAAAGGAAAAAGATTAGAAAGAAGAAGCTAAGGAAAAACTTGAAACATGGTGATAAAGAAAAGGAAAAAACTCACAACCATACCAAAAATTACAGAGCAGGAAATAAGGAAACTAAAAACTGAAAAATCACCTTAGAAAAAAAAGACATATATTGGGAAGAGAAAAAGATGAATATAGAAAGAGAAAGCAAAAAAAAACCATGAAATACAGTTACATAGAAGTGAAAATCTCACAACCACTCAAAAAATGCAAAAAAATGAGGTGCCAGACGAGTAACAACAAAACATCACAACTCCGTATCCGCAACAAAGAAAAACAAAGGAACACCAAATGGGGGGAGGAAAAAGAGGAAGGAAAGCTTGAGACACATAAAAATGCTAGCGGGGCAGAGGGCGAGGAGATCAGGAGAAAGTATTAAATCGTGTGAACAGAATACGAAAGGAGAAAGGAAAGTACAAGAAGGAGAAGGAGGAGGAGGACGAGGGCAATGAGAACGAGAGGAACAGCACATAAGAAGAAATTATAGAGAGGAAGGAAGGAGGAAAGGGAAACACAGATACGTGGAAAGAAGAATGGGTTTGTGAATTAACATAGAAAGATTAGACATATATAGAGGATACAGATTGACAGATGGAGTAAATTGAGGATAACTATGAAGAAAGGAATAGGAGCGATGGGGTAACAGAGGGATGGAGGTTAAAAAAGATGAAAAAAAAAATGCTGAGTGATTGCTATCCAGTTTTTCTTTTTGTGTGTGTGACTCGCTTGACGAAAAATGGAAAATAAAGAATAGAGATTGGTACACACACACACACACACACACACACACACACACACACACACACACACACACACACACACACACACACACACACACACACACACACACACACACACACACACACACGAAGCTGAGAGAAAAGCAAGAGCCGACCAAACACTGATTAGAGCTAACTTTAATTACTGCAGAGAAGTAACCCCCCCCTCTCTCTCTCTAAGTCAGAGAGAGAGAGAGAGAGAGAGAGAGAGAGAGAGAGAGAGAGAGAGAGAGAGAGAGAGAGAGAGAGAGAGAGAGAGAGAGAGAGAGAGAGAGAGAGAGAGAGAGAGAGATTTACATAGATTTACATAGAAAATCAGACCACACAGACCCCATGGTCCAGACTTGGTGGTCTGTCCTTAAACCTAAGTGATTTTACATTAATCAGAAGACTCCAAAAACGTTGCATTTCTACTCTAGTTGATATTAAGTTGAAGGAAGTGACGGTCGAGCTTATTTTTGAAGGAGTCAATCGTGTTACACTGGACCACTGATGATGGGAGCTTATTCCATTCTCGCACTACATCGTTGGTGAAGAAAAATTTGGTGCAGTCTGAATTTACTTGTCTACATCTGAGTTTTACGCCATTGTTCCTCGTGCGCAAAGTGTCATCGATCATAAACAATGTTGATCTGTCTACATTCGTGAAACCATTAAGTATTTTAAAACATTCGATCAGTTTTCCTCGGAGGCGACGTTTCTCAAGAGAGAACATGTTAAGGGGAGAGAGAGAGAGAGAGAGAGAGAGAGAGAGAGAGAGAGAGAGAGAGAGAGAGAGAGAGAGAGAGAGAGAGAGAGAGAGAGAGAGAGAGAGAGAGAGAGAGAGAGAGAGAGAGAGAGAGAGGAGAGAGAGCAAACTCGAACACACATGCGCCACCACCTGTGATAAGATCCCCGGGTACTCGCACTGGGCCAGACGAGACCGCCACACAGGACAGGGGGGAGGCATTGCGGTTTGCCACCGAAACGGCCTGCAGATGGACGCCCTGACCACAGACACTCCCCTGGAAATGGAGATGATGTTCCTCCGCATCATTATCGAGGACAGGAGCGCTCTACTCCTCTGTGCCATGTACCGGCCACAGTGGCAAGGCAGCGCCCCCTTCATCTACCTCACAGAGCACCTGGACGACCTTATGGCTGTCCACAGCTGTCAGTACGCGATGGTTGTGGGCGACCTAAATCAACACCTGGTGGCGAGGGCCTTCACCGAGCTCACAGCGGTGCATGGATTGCACAACCATGTTGAGTTCCCGACACATCAGCGTGGAGGCTCCCTGGACCCTGTGCTCACAGACCTGCCGAGAGACTGCGTGCTGTGCTGCCCACTAGACCGTGTGGGCAGTTCCGACCACAATGCCATACTCACCACCATCAGCCTGGCCCCAGCGCGTGAAGAGGAACACCAGCGAGTCATCTGGCTGTGGGACCGCGCGGACTGGACGGCTGCAAGGCAGGCCCTGGCAGCGACTGCATGGGCACAGTCCTAACGGTGATCCACAACATGACGTCTCCGCCCTCACCACTGTCCTCAATACCGTCCAGCAGCAACACGTCCCCCACCGCACCTACTCAACCAGCCCAAAAGACCAGCCTTGGTTCGGGTACAGGTGCCGTATTGCAGCCGAAATGAAACACAAGGCTTGGACACGATATAAAAGACACCCCACGCAGGAAAATAGGGCCCAACACAGACGAGCCAGCAAAATATGACGATTACAGCAAAGTGGGCAAAGAAAGGTGGGATGCCGACAGGAGGAAAGCTGTCCTCTAACCAAAACGACCTGAAACAGTGGTGGGGCTGGTGAAGGAATAGCAGGCCTTACCCCCAGGAACGTATCCCGCCCTGAGGAAACCCGACGGAGACCTGGCCATCACCAGCCGGGAAAAGGCTGACCTGCTGGCCTGTCACTTCAGTCAAAAGATGACAACCCAGGAACCAGACAGGCAGCCGCCCACCTCCCCAACTCATCGCCTCAAGACTAGAGTGTGCTAATCTCAGAGGACGCTGTCAGGAGACATCTGAGGGCGTCAACACCAGGAAGGCGCCAAGCCCTGACAGCGTCAGTCCATACTTACTGCGATGCTCCGATGAGCTCACCACCTCCCTCGCCCAGATCTTCCGGCGATGCCTGCAGAGCGGGTGTGGCCTGCACAGTGGAAGGAGGCCAGATTCACACCCGTACACAAGAAAAATCAAGGTCCGAGCCAGGCAATTACAGGCCAATATCACTCCTCCCAATCATCAGCAAGATATTTGAGAGGATCATCGGGAGCAATTGACATCCTTCCTCGAGGAAAACCACCTGCAGTCACCGAAGCAGTTTGGTTTTCGGAAGGGCCGCTCTACCTCAGACCTCCTCCTTCTCCTCTCAAAGTCCTGGCATGACGCCCTTGATGACGGCCACCTCTCTCGTGATTGCCCTGGATATAGCTGGCGCGTTCGACTCCGTTTGGCACCGCGGTCTGACGGCGAAGCTACAGTAACTAGGCATCACGGGGGACCTGCTGCGCCTGCTCTCAAACTACCTGTTAGGCAGGAGCCTCCGCGTAGCAGTCAACGGAAGCACATCGACCAGCTTCCCGGTGGAGGCCTCCGTTCCACAGGGGTACGTCCTTGGACCTATTCTGTGGAACATATACTTTAACGACCTCCTGCAAACCATCCCGGCAGCAAGCGCTTACGCCGACGACTGCACCCTCTCCAGAACATACAAGAGGGAGGAAGCCCAGGACGTGATAGAGTCCGTCAACAGACAGTTGGCAGACATAATAGCCTGGGGAAAGAGGTGGCAAGTCAGGTTTGCCCTGACAAAACCAGGCCATGGTAATATCACGTTCTCGGGAGGACGCGAGGCAACTCCACGGCAGACTGAGATTCGGGAACGACACCATCCCCCTGCAGGCCAGCATCGACATCCTGGGCGTGGAGGTGGACTCCCAGCTGCGGTTTGACCGTCACCTTGAAAGGGTGGCGCACAAAGCCTCCCAGAAGGTGAACCTCCTGCGCCGCATGAAGAACCTCCTTGATGCTGAGGGCCTGAACACCCTCTATAAGGCACAAGTCCGTCCAGTGATGGAGTATGCACCGCTCACCTGGATGGCCAGCGCCCGCTGCCACCTCAACCTGCTAGACAAGGTGCAGAGGAGGGCTGAACGCCTCATCAACGGCACCCAGCACCACCGACCGAGCCAGTGGGATACACAGCGACAACAACAACAACAACACCCACACGAAGGAAGGGAAAGACCAGCCACGAACCAGCTGAATAGCCTGGAGCACCGTCGCCGCGTCGCTGCCCTGACGGTGCTACACAAGGCACAAGTGGGCATAGTGCCCCACCTGACGGACCTGAGGGCTACCTGGAGGAGGTCTGAGCGCAGCACGAGAACGGTGCTGAGCAACGCCTCCCTCCTGGAAGTGCCAATGGCCCGCTCCAGCACCCACCAACGTGCCTTCTCCATCGCAGCGGTGGTGTGGTGGAACAATCTCACTGCTGATGTGGATGTGACACAACTGTCCACTCAGCAGATGAAGGTTGCGTCCCACAGGTGGCTACTCCTACACACACCGTAAACATGTATATAATTGTATAATATAATCGGCAGAAGCTTTTAAATAGCTCCCCAACGGTCGGGGGATCTTTAGCATAGAAAAATAATACTGCCATGTACTAATGTACTGAACATGTTTAAATAAAAAAAAAAAGAGAGAGAGAGAGAGAGAGAGAGAGAGAGAGAGAGAGAGAGAGAGAGAGAGAGAGAGAGAGAGAGAGAGAGAGAGAGAGAGAGAGAGAGAGAGAGAGAGAGAGAGAGAGAGAGAGAGAGAGAGAGAGAGAGAGAGAGAGAGAGAGAGAGAGAGAGAGAGAGAGAGAGAGAGAGAAGGTGTTTGTAAGTGAATTGGTTATTGGTAAGACTCAAGTTCTCACCTGTGCCTTATGGAGGAAGGGAAGGAGGAGGAGGAGGAGGGAGGAGGAGGAGTAGCGAAGGTGAAATATAGAAAGGGATAAACGAACAGACGGATAGAGGGGAGATGCATTGATGGAAAATAGAAGGGAAGTAAGTGTTGAGTAAAGATGGAAAAGGGAGGAAGGGAGATGAAAAGAAGGAGGTAAGGAAGGTAAAACATATAAAGTAGGAGAAAGGGAAGGAAAGACAAAGGAAGGGTGCAAATTGCGGAAAATAGAAAGGAAGGAAGTGTTGAGTGAAGATGGAAGAGGGCGGGAGGAAAGGGGAAAGAAGAAACAAAGAAGGAAGAGAAGAAACAAAGAGGATGAAGTGAGGAAGGAAAGAAGGAAGGAAAAAGAGGTAAGGGTGTGAATGAGGGAAGACATGAAGGTATAGAGAAAGGAAGAGAAGAAACAAAGAGAATGAAGAGAGGAAGGAAAGAAGGAAGGAAAAAGAGGTAAGGGTGTGAATGAGGGAAGACATGAAGGTATAGAGAAAGAGGTACTTAAAAAGAGGCAGAATGGAGGGAAAACGGAGGAAAAAGAAGGAATTATTAAAAGGAAAATAAACTGGGAGAGGGAAGTAGGGAATAGAAGATGTCAGAACGTGAATGAACATAAGAACATAAGAACGTAAGGAGTCTGCAAGAGGCCGGTCGGAAGGAAGATATGAAAGTAAAGAGAAGTTAAGAGCAAGGGAAGGTGGGAGAAGGAACCAAGAACTGCGGAAGGATGTGGAAGGATGAAAGAGACGGAAGGAATATAGATATGTGCATTTTGGGTACTTTAGTTGACGTTATCCATGAGACAGAATGGCATGTGCTGTGCAGTTACGATATCAGAGGTGAAAGTCGCTGCTCCCGAACCGTAGACTTAAAACATTATTTGGAGGGAAGATACAGTTCATACATTTGGAAGATTTGATACAGTATTTTGGAAGATTTGATATATTTTGGGAAGATTTGATACATTTGGAAGATTTGATACTTTTTTTTGGAAGATACAGTTGACACATTTGAAAGATATGATACATTTGATACATTTGGAAGATTTGATACGTATTTTTTTGGAAGATACACTTGATACATTTTGGAAGATACAGTTGATACATATTTTTTGATAGGTACGGTGTGAGTTGTAGTAATGTAGTTTCTTGGCACTCCCTTATGAAGTATGTTATGAGGATTTTATTTTATTCACGCACGTACACGAAGGGAGCCAGGCACATAACGCATATATGCCTCGCCTGGGGGTGGCACTGCACGGTGAGACGGTTCGGGAGAAGGCGACTCTCAAGGCACACAAGCCACGCAGAAAAAGTCATAATAACGTCACAGAGAAGAAGCGCCACGCATCAAGACCCTCCGCGCGGCCCTCCAGCATCCTGGAGCACACCAAGGACCTCTGGGTGTTCCGCGGCGCTGGCAACCACGGCCTGAGTCCCGGCCAGCCGCTGCCTCTCGGTCGTCTCAGCCGCGGCCACGTCAACGACTGGGCGGTGGTGGGAGCGGGCGTGGTGGCCTCTTCAGTGGGCGTGGCCTTGCTGGTGTGTGGGTCTCTCCTTGTCCGAGGGCGTAGCAAAGCCGGGCCCATGTGGGAGGCGTCCTCGTACTGGCGTGAGGGAGCGGACGGGGACGTGGTGATGGCGGTGGGCGGCAGCAGCGAGGAGGACGAGGGGACGCTCACGGAGTCCGAGGGGACCGTAGGCGTGGTGACGGAGACCCACCGCGGCCTCAACAACCGCCTCTACCTCCTGCTGCAGAGGGACACGGCCACCGGTATCACCCCAGACACGCTGCCAGACCCCGCTCACCCTCCACGGCTGACCCCACCACGTCCCCCGCCTGGCACTGACCCCCCGGCCGCCCCTCGCCGCCCCGTCCGTCCCACGCCCTTAAGGAGAGGAAGGGAGTCAGTTTCCTGCCTCGGCTCCTCCCTCGCCGCTAACTGGCATTAAGGATTCCGCTCGCCTCGACACGGGACTGTACTTTGGGAGCCCGCCGCGCCGACCCTCACCTGGACCTATTTCTCTCTCCCCTCTCCTTCCCCTCTCCTTCTCTCTCCCTGTCCGCCGCGGGGTGCCACACGGACGCAGCAACAAGGCAGCAGCATCACCGTGCGTGCGTGTGTGTGTGCGTGCGCCGGGACACCAGTGATTCATAGTATTAATGCGTTTATGTTTATGTTAGTCAGATGTCTTGGTGCCATTAATCGTTTTGGGGTCTCGAGGCTCAAAGTGATGAAGACGAAGCAGCTCGGGATGAAAGATAAAACCCAACCCTAAGCCTCCCACGCCTCTCATACAGTAAAAGGGACTCCATAAGCTCATCCAAGACGCTAAACATAATCCTTGTACAGAGCCTTGCCCATGTGTTAGAGGGAAGAAAGAGCAGAAAGAAATATAGAAAGAAAGATAAAACCCAACCCTAGGCCTCCCAAGCTTCTCATACAGTAAAAGGGACACCGTAAGCTCACGTAAGACTCCTGTAAAAGTAAAACAGTAAATATAAACCATTCCGAGAGTCTTGTCGATGTGTTAGCGGGAAGAAAGAGAAAAAAAGAAAGAAAGAAAAAACCCAATCCTACGCCTCCAACGATCCCCATGACACTAAATGAGACTCCGTAAGCTCATCCAAGAATCTAGTAAGCATAAGCCTTGCCGAGAGCCTTGCCCATGTTAGTCTCTGCCCCGCCCTCTCTCCCTGTCGATGGTCCGTCTCTCCGAGGTGTTGCCGGGTCAAGGCCGCGAGGGAATAAGACAGTGCGTGGCCGTTAGCGGTGTTAATGAAGAGTGACGGGAGGGAACTAGGGTGTGGGTGTGTGGGTGTGTGCCTACGTAGCTAGCTGGTCCTGTTAGGCCTGGTCGCTGATAGGGATGTGATGGAGTGGGGAAAAGAGCAAAGAGTGAGAAATTATGAGAGAATGAGAAAGGAAGAGTAAAGCATAAGAAAAATAAGAAGGAGTAAAGAGTAAAACAAAACTAAGAAAAGTGTAAGGAGTTAGACAAGTAAGAAAGAATTAGACCAAAAAGTATAGAGTGAGCGAGGAGGATTATGCCCCTGTGCCAATTTGTACGCAGTAAGGAATGTGTGTAAAACTAGGGTGAGGATTACTTGTGCCAATTTGTACGCGGTAAGGAAGGTATTAATAGGATGGTCAGTATTATGTGTGCCAATTTGTACGCGATGAGAAGGGTATAGGATCAGTATTACAAGTGCCAATTTGTACGCTAAGAATGGTGCAGAAAGAGGGTCAGCATAACTTG
Organism: Eriocheir sinensis; assembly: GCF_024679095.1. Taxonomy (NCBI): domain Eukaryota; kingdom Metazoa; phylum Arthropoda; class Malacostraca; order Decapoda; family Varunidae; genus Eriocheir; species Eriocheir sinensis. Next base: position 175,515 of record NW_026112041.1, on the reverse strand, counting down.
TACCAATATGTACGCAGTATATATATATAATGTATGTTTAACAAGGGTGAGGATAACGTGTGCCAATTTGTACGCGATAAGGAAGGTATAGGATCAGTATTATGTGTGCCAATTTGTACGCGGTAAGAAAAATGTTAAACGAGGATCAGTATTTTCTGTGCCAATTTGTACGCGATAAGGAAGGTATAGGATCAGTATTGTGTGCGCCAATTTGTACGCGATAAGGAAGGTATAGGATCAGTATTGTGTGCGCCAATTTGTACGCGGTAAGAAAAATGTTAAACGAGGATCAGTATTTTCTGTGCCAATTTGTACGCGATAAGGAAGGTATAGGATCAGTATTGTGTGCGCCAATTTGTACGCGATAAGGAAGGTATAGGATCAGTATTGTGTGCGCCAATTTGTACGCGATAGAAAGAAATCGAAAACGAGGGCGATGTCTACCCCGAACGAAACTCTCCAGCAGAACACAAGGAGGCAATTTACCTGTCAATCTACCTGCAGCGCTAAGTGTCAGGTGAAGCCAACAGGTGTGAGATGCTCGATATGAGATAGCCGCCGCCAAGCAGTTCTATGTACGGCAGGAGGAATAGAGGTGACACTCCTGAGGCTGCTGAGAAACTAAACCGACGAGACCTCTGCAAGCACGTGAGACAGAGCTAAGAGGAACGGTGAAACAAGTGGAAGGGAAGAAAGATAAGGGACGAGGAACAATGAAACAAATTAAGGCGAGGAATAGAGGTGACACTCCTAAGGCTGCAGGAAAACTTAACCGAAGAAATCTCCACAAGCACGTGAGACAGCCAAGAGGAACGGTGACACAAGTGGAAGGGAGGTTTCTGTAAGAGGAAAGATAAAAGACGAAGAACAATAAAACAAATTAAGGCGAGGTTTCTACAAGAGGACTGAAACCTAAACCCGAGGCCTCAGGAGAGATAAGATACGAGGAACAGTGAAAAAAATGCAAGTGAGGTTTCTATAAGAGAAAGAAAACCTAAAACCAAGGCCTCACGAAGCTAGGCAAACACCAAAACGAAGTGAGCTCTCTACAACAGGACTAAAAAACAGAAAGCCAAGGCCTCACGAATCTACGAGGAACAGCATAACGAAGTGAGCTCTCTACAACAGGACTAAAAACCAGAAAGCCAAGGCCTCACGAATCTACGAGGAACAGCATAACGAAGTGAGCTCTCTACAACAGGACTAAAAAACAAACACCAAGGGCTGACGAGGCTAGACAAACAGCATAACGAAGTGAGCTCTCTATAACAGGACTAAAAACAAACACCAAGGGCTGACGAGGCTAGACAAACAGCATAACGAAGTGAGCTCTCTATAACAGGACTAAAAACCAAACACCAAGGGCTTGCCAGGCTAGACAAACAGCATAACGAAGTGAGCTCTCTATGGAAGGACTAAAAGCAAGAAAACCAATTCCTCACGGAGCTACGAGGAACAGTGAAGCCGAAAGAAGTGAAGTTTTTACATACAAGGAGAAGAAAAACTAATACCGAGTCCTCTGAAAGTAAAGAAAAACAAGAGAAGCGATATGTCTTATGAGAAACGAAGTGTGCTGTTTATACGAGAGGAAGAAAAACTAGAAAAAAACTTCAACTCGAGGCCTCTGTAAGCTATAAACAAAAGAATCGCTATCTCTTCCTAGTAAAATATAGATTCTAAAGACAAAGGAAGTAAAGAGAAACAAAAGAAACAATGCGTATCTCTTCCTAGTAAGAGATAAACTATAAAGACCTTTGTACAGCCTAACCCATAGATAACTCTTTGTAGACAGAACAGGCAGTAACCAACCCGGATCTTTGTACTGTAAGATATCGTATTATACAGTATAGTAGGAACCTTTGTACAGCAGGTGATAACAGTAGGTAGGCAGACCTTTATAAGCGGCAGAGAGGAAATAAAGAGATGTTACAGAGGAATACATAAACGTTTGAAGTCTTTGTATAGAGGATAATGATGATTTTGAATGGAACAAAATAGGAAAAGCATTTAAGAAGCATATAAGAAGCATTTGTAGGGCAGTTTTAGGACAACAAACAGAAGGAAAATAAAAAGATGACCGGAATATATAAACGATAGAAGTCTTTGTATAGAGGATAATGATGGTTTTTAATGGAACCAAAGATAGGATAAGCGTATAGCAAATATGTGTAATGGAATATTTGAACGAAAAACAAAAGGAATTTTTTTTTTTAAACAAAGGAGGCAGCTCAAGGGCACTCAAAAAAACAATAAAAAAAGCCCGCTATCCGCTGCTCCTAAAGAGAATCAAAAGAGGTGGCCGAAAGAAAGGTCAATTTCGGGAGGAGAGGTGTCCCGATACCCTTCTTTTGAAAGAGTTCAAGTCGTAGGCAGGAGGAAATACAGATGAAGGAAGATTTTACCAGAGTTTACCAACGTGAGGGATGAAAGAGTGAAGATGCTGGTTTCTCTTGCATAAGGGGTTTGGACAATATAGGGATGAGCATGAGTAGAAAGTCGTGTGCAGCGGGGCCGCGGGAGGGGGGCAGGCATGGAGTTAGCAAGTTCAGAAGAGTAGTCAGCGTGGAAATATCGATAGAAAATAGAAAGAGAGGCAACATCGCGGCGGAATTTAAGAGGTAGAAGACTATCAGTAGGAGGAGGAGAGCTGATGAGACGAAGAGCCTTAGACTCCACTCTGTAAAGATGTAAGTGTAATATATAAACGATGGAAGTCTTTGTATAGAGGACATGACGATTTTTAATGGAACCAAATATAGGATAAGCGTTGAAGAAGCATTTGTAGGGGAACATTTAGACGAGAAACTAAAGGAAAATAAAAAAAAGAAAGGTGGAATATATAAACGATGGAAGGCATTGTATAGAGAATATGAAGATTTTATATGGAACAATATATAGGATAGGAATTTAAGAAGCATTTGTAAGGGAATATTTAGACGAGAAACTAAAGGAAAAAAAAATGAAAGGTGGAATATATAAACGATGGAAGTCTTTGTATAGAGAATATGAAAATTTTATATGGAACAAAATACAGAATAGGAATTTAAGAAGTATTTGTAGGGGAAATGTTAGGACGAGAAATAGAAGGAAAATAAGAAGATATGTGAAATATATAAACGATGGAAGGCTTTGTACAGAGAATATGCAGATTTTTAATGGAACAAAATATAGGATAAGGATATAGTAAGCATTTGTAAGGGAATTTTGTGTCGATAAACAAAAGGAAAATAAAAAGATGACTGGAATATATAAACGATGGAAGTTTTTGTATAGAGAATATGAAGATTTTATATGGAACAAAATACAGAATTGGAATTTAAGAAGTATTTGTCGGGGAAATGATAGGACGAGAAATAAAAGAAAAATAAAAAGATAAGTGAAATATATAAACGATGGAAGGCTTTGTACCGAGAATATGTAGATTTTTAATGGAACAAAATAAAGGATTGGAATTTAAGAAGTATTTTTAGGGGAGTGACGGGACGAACAGAAGGATAATATAAATGGATAAAACGAGAATGGAGGTATAATACAAACTCAGACAGAATGAAAACGTAAAGAATGCGATAAAAAATAGATAATACGACATTTTGAAGTAAACAAATATAGAAAGATAAAATATATAATAGAAAAAATCGATAAAAACGGGGGTAAATTTAGAGGTGATACATACACACACGAAAATAAAAGTATAACAAAAGCTCAAACGGAATGAAAACTTGAAGAACACGATAAGAAATAGATAATACGGTATAGAAAACTTATACCGACTAAAATAAGCAGTAAAAGCTAGGATAGGTAAACGGGAGGCCTTTGAAGGGAGGAAAAATAAAGAAACTGACGAAAATTTTTATCATTGGAGAAAAGAAGGAAAAAGAGGGTGAGGAGGCGTCTCTAAAAAGAAAAAAAACTAAGGGCCATATTCTGAAACATTTCGGGGCTCGCCCACCCTGCCACACCTGACAGGGGATTCATAGAGGTTGTTGTGGGTTCTTCCATGAGTAGTTTTAAGAGCCTATTGATAGTTTGACAAGGCTTCTGCACCATGAAAGTGAAAAAGCACTCCTGAGAACCCAATCTCCTCTACGGACTTTGGAAATCGTTGCTGTGGGGCCGATAGCGTCTGGGAATACGAGCCTAACGCCCCTTTCTCTCTTTTTCTTCTTCTCTCTCTTCTTATTCCTCACCTGGTCATCCTCATATCCTCTTCCCTCTCCGCGGACTCTTTGCAGCGCTGCTCAGCATATTTGCCGCTGATGAATAATGGAGATGAATGGATGCTTTCACACGCACTCACGACCACTAAAAGTAGCGCTACAAACAGATTTGCGTGGTTGGCTTCGCTGCCGGTAGCGACCACAAAAAGTAGCGCTGCTCGTCACGATACATGGCATTCAATGGGAGTTTTCACACGTAGCTGCAGCAGCGCCACTTTTTTAGCAGCGCGTCCGTGGCGCGATTGTAGCGCTGCTAACGCCCTACTCAATTTTAGTAGCGATGCTGAAAAGCGCCGTTAATTTGACACTCACCCCACAGCACTTTCTAGAAAGATAAGCTGCGCTTCACAGCAGCGCTGCTAAAACTGAGTCGCGCGTGAGTAGCGCTGCAGCAGCGCTCTAAGTGTCCCCGTGTATAAGGGCCAAAAAACGTCGCTATTTCCCTGACCTTTAAGACATAAGCTCGGAGTGACATGTGTATAAGAGCCTTGGAACCTCTTTGAACTGTATATAGATGACCTCGAACCCCCTTACTCGAGATGGTTGTTGTTGTTGTTAAAGCTGTTTACTATTTGTCATCTACCTTAATCTACCTTTATCTACTTCAATATAAGGCGATTCCTTTCTTGAGTGTTGCAGGAATAAAAGAAGGAAAGGAAAGGGAAGTGTTGTGGAGGGAATGTATGTGAGGAAGGGAAGTGTTGTGGAGGGAATGTATGTGTTGTATGGAGTCTTGAGTGTTGCAGGTAGGAAAATAAAGTAAGAAAGGGTTGCAGTGTGTTGTGCGTGTGTATATTTGAGTGTTGAGTGTTGCAGGAAGAAAGGAAGGTAAGAAATAGTTGAGGATGGAAGGAAAGAGTTAACGATGGAAGGAGGATGAAGGAAGAAAGGAAGGAAGAGAAAAAAGTTGCAGTGTGCTGTGTGTATGTGTGTGTGTGTGTGTGTCTGTGTGTGTGTCTGTGTGTGTGTGTGTGTGTGTGTGTGTGTGTGTGTGTGTGTGTGTGTGTGTGTGTGTGTGTGTTGTCTGAGTCATTTCTCGTGTAGGTGTTGCGTGTCATGATGAAAAAAGAGATCTTGCAATAGAGTATAAACGATGTAAGTCTTTGTATAGAGGATATGAGGATGACCAGGTGAGGAATAAGAAGAGAGAGAAGAAGAAAAAGAGAGAAGATGGTGACGAAAGATAAAGAATAAGAAGAGAGAAGAGAAAAGAAAAAGAGAAAAAGAAAGGAAAGTGAAGAATAAGAAAGACGTGAGGAATGTGGAATGATGAGAAATGATGAAGAATGAGTGTGTTA
>NW_026112041.1:137500-165000 GCF_024679095.1 Eriocheir sinensis | reverse complement strand
ACCTGTGGATCATCTGTTAACACCTTCCTATATTACCAAGGGCTGACGTGACGGAGATGAGCAATGAGGTCACGCGCATATATAGAGGAGGTCCACACCCTCTAGACACCTTAATTAGACATCTACCTGAGTTCCCATTACCTGTGGATCATCTATTAAACACTTTCCTATGTTACCAAGGGCTGAGGAGGCGGAGATGAGCACCGAGGCAACGCGTACTTATAGCCTCTACCCACACCCTCTTAACACCTTAATTGGACATCTACTTGAGTTCCCATTACCTGTGAATCATCTGTTAACACCTGCCCATATTACCAAGGGCTGACGTGACGGAGATGGGCACTGAGGCCACGCGCATCTGTAGAGTAAGTCCACACCCTCTTAACACCTTAATTGGACATGTACCTGAATTCTCATTACCTGTGGATCATCATTTAAACACCTTCCTCTATTACCAAGGGCTGAGGAGACGGAGATGTGCACCGGGGCCAGGCGCACTTATAGCCTCAGCTCACACACTCTACACGCTTTAATTGGACATATACCTGACTTCCCATTACCTGTGGATCATCTATTAAACACCTTCCTATATTACCAGGGGCTGAGGAGGCTTAGAAGAGCACCGAACTGAATAAGGAGAAAAGAACAAACAGGAAAGAAAAGAAAACGAGAGGGAGGCAAGAAAAGGAAAGGGAAGAAAGGATTGGAAAGGAGAGGACACGAAATAAAAGAGGAAAAGGGAAAGGAAAGGAAACGAAAGAGAGAAGAAGAAAAGAAGAACAAGGAAGGAAGGAAGGAAGGAAGGAAGGAAGGAAGAAAGGAAGGAAGGAAGGAAGGAAGGAAGGAAGGAAGTAAGGAAGGAAGGAACGATGAGTGAAGAGAGGCAGAAGAGAAAGAAGAAGAGGGTAAGAAAGGAGGAGGAGGAATGGAAAAGAAAACTGAAGAAAAACTAGAAAAAAAACACAATAAATGAAGACAAGAAGAAACAGACAGAAATTGGAAGGAAAAAGTAAAAAAATAAATGATAAATCAGATATACCATCTCTCTCTCTCTCTCTCTCTCTCTCTCTCTCTCTCTCTCTCTCTCTCTCTCTCTCATCCTAAGGTAAGTTTCCCCAGATGTGATAATTTGATCTTTTCTGTGGGGTAATTGGGTAAAGGGAAGAGTAGGGAGGAAAGAAAGAAGGAAAAAAAGAAGGAAGGAGGAAAGGGGAGAATAATGGGAGGGGAAAAGGGAGGAAGGAGAGCAAGAAAGAAAGAGAGAAGGCAAGAATGAAAGGAGAGAGACAAGAGAAAAAAAGAACACGATGGAAGGAGGAGAAAAGGAAAGAGGAGAAAGAGAAAGAAAAGAGAGAAAGAAGGAAGGGGCGAAGGAAAGGAAAAAGAGAAGGCAAGAATGAAAGGAAAAAGAGAAAAAAAGAACAAGAGGGAAGGAGGCGAAAAGGAAAAAAAGAGAAAGAGAAAGAGAAGAGAGAAAGAAGGAAGGGGAGAAGGAAAGGAAAAGAGAAGGGGACAAAAGAGAGAGAGAGAGAGAGAAAACTAACGAATATCATACCCATTGCGTTAGGCATCAAATTAGGACAGTCTGAGTTATGACCTTGCTACTCAAGAGTTATTTACTTCTCTATAATACACCACAGACAAATCTATTCACATGTTCTCAAAGTATAAAGAAAGGAAGAAGAGAGAGTAGGGGGAGATAAAAGGAAGAATAGGAGGAACAGGGAGAGAAAGAGAAGGAAAGGAGATAGATAGAGAGAAGGAAAGGAGGAAGCGGGGAAGAGGAAGAAAGGGTGATAAAACGTATTTGAAGATGCATGAGCAGGAAGGGGCAAGAAAAATAACGTGAATGGAGCTAGAAGTGGAAGGGAACGAAAGTGGGATAGGAGAAAGAACGGTGGAAGAAGGAAAGAGAGGGACGAAGCAGTGGGAGAAAGGAAGAAATAGCGGGAAATAAAGGAAGAGAAGAGGAGATAAGGGAAGGGAGGCGTGGAGGAAAAAGAGAAGTGGAGGAAAGGAAAAGAAGAGAGAGAAGTAAAGAGAGGGAGTAAGAAGTGGAGACGAGGGAAGGAAGGCGTGGAAGAAAAAGAGAAGTGGAGGAAAGGAAGAAATAAGAGAGAAATACAAGATTAGAGAAGAATGAAGAGAGGAAGTAAGAAGTGGAGATGAGGGAAGGGAGGCGTGGAGGAAAAAAAGAAGTGGAGGAAAGGAAGAAAAAAAGAGGAAATATGAGAAGGGAGAAGAGTAGAGAGAGGGAGTAAGAAGTGGAGACGAGGGAAGGGAGGCGTGGAGGAAAAAGGAAGTGGAGGAAAGGAAGAAAGAGAGTAAGAAGTGGCGATGAGTGAAGGAAGGCGTGGGAAGAAAAAAAAACAGCCATTTAAACCCCGTCATTTAGAGCACGTATCCTAACACACTAATTTAAACCAGACTACACATTTTTGCTTTCTTTAATTCTTTGACCTTTAAACGGAACAGAATCTGGCAACGCCCACCTACGCTCTCTCTCTCTCTCTCTCTCTCTCTCTCTCTCTCTCTCTCTCTCTCTCTCTCTCTCTCTCTCTCTCTCTCTCTCTCTTACTCACTCTTACTCACTCTCACACTCATTAAAGAGGAGGAGGGGACACGTACCCCATTACCGAGCACTCAAACGGTAGCTTATCTCCTCCTCCTCCTCCTCCTCCTCCTCCTCCTGTCCCTCTCCTCCTCCTCCTTCGTTAAGCCCTCAAAACCCATCAATAGTGCGCCCTCCCCTTCAACGCCTCCTACGTGACTAAGCCTTCGCTCATTCCATACGAGACAACAGAACGCTTCTTCCTCCTCCTCCTCCTCCTCCTCCTCCTCCCACGATCTTTAGCGGAGAAGGCATCACTTTGGCCTCGTTCCCTTCCTGAGTTGATTCGGTGAGTCATAGTGGGTGAGTTTACCATGCTCCTTATTCTTGTCTACTCAGGTAGCTAATGCTTGTATTGTCCTTCAGGTGTTACATTCACTACCATCTTAGAATTCAGAGAGGCCTTAACCCTATTCGTTCCGACCCGGGCCACATTTGCCCCCCCCTGAGGATTTTTGTCAAAACGATCATTTTTTTTTTATTACCAAGTTTAAAAGAAAAACAGACCTACTGATAAACGTAGAAAATACCGTAGATTAAGATGCGATATCAAAAATAACCATAGGAGCCTCCGTTATCTTGCTAAACACGAATATTTAGAAACACCGACGCGAATCATTTTGAAGCACGGCGATACGCTGTGAAAAAAAAACCAACGTTCAAACGCCTCCGGATGACGATATTATTACTGTTATAAGTATTAAATACCTGTATTGTATAGTGCTATACTGCATGTTCTGCATCTTTTATGTTAACAAAGCTTTAGCTGATACACTAAACAGACCAACAAACAAGCTAGCTGTAATAAAAACATAATAAAAACGTACACAGCCCGCTGTGTACGAGAGTTATTCAACGGCAGTTGGCGACACGAGCTTGTGATTGCGGCGAGGCGATGACGAATTATGGCACATACAATACTTATTTTGACACTACCATAAGGTGATAACTGTGTCTCGTACATATGTTAATTTCTTGTACTTTGGCCAGACAATTCCTATATATAGCTAATAAAGAAAAAAACGTACGTGCTTGGGGTGAGTCTGGGTAACAGGTGTTCACATGCGCCGCGAGACGCTGAGTCGGCAGGCGTTAGCTTGGTCTAAAAGCTTACACACTGACTTCACGACATCATCACCGTTACCTGCTACCAAGGTCTGTTCGTGACGTAGGTTGACTCACAAGGAGTATAACAACAGTACTATGGCACAAAGTGAGTATGGGTTTACGGAGCCACAGGAAAATTTTATTACTGATGTATATGGTGATTCCTTGAGAGATGTTGATGTGTTTCCTGATCCATTATCAGAGAGTGAGGCAGAAGGAAGCGAATTTGAATATCAGGATGATGCTGCAGAGGTAGATGAATGGATTCCTAACAGACATAGGAAACAGTTAGTAAGAGACAGGTTAGTAAACTCTCTGGATAGCTGCCTCAATGTAAATAACTATGATGATTTTCACCTTCCCCACGAAACCAAAGAGCATACAGTCTTCTTACAAAAGCCTAGGGGGTCACAGCCTGGGAAACAAGTAACCTGGCAAAACCAATGGACTAATAATGAGATTGAAAGTAACTTGATACGTGCAGGAAGTTTACTAGGTGAGGCAACTGAGGCTGACACAGCTATAAAAGCATGGGAATTGTTTATTACAGATCATATTATTGATGAAATAGTGCGGAACACTAATGTTAAAATTCAAAAGATAATTGACCAATTATCAGAGAGAGAAACAGTAAAGAAAGACACAGTACACATTAGAACAACAGATTCTGTAGAGATGAGAGCTTTTCTGGGCCTGTTATATGTTAGAGGTTTGTTAGGACAAAACACACATGACCAAAAACTTCTTTTCAAGGAAAAAATAGGTCACCCAATTTTTGGTGCTGTCATGTCATGGCATATATTTGCTTTTCTTCATGCTAACATAACATTTGACGATCTCGACACTCGCCCTCAAAGATGGTTACATGACAGGTTCGCAGCAGTGAGGGAGCTCTTTGAGGCATTCAATGTGCGCTGTAGTTCAGTCCTACAACCAGACGACTACTTGACCATTGATGAAACCTTATATGGATGCAGAACTCATATAGGTTTCAAACAATACAACAGGAGCAAGCCTGTCCGATATGGCCTATTATATAAGTCGATCAACGCTGTAAGGTATCCGTTTACATTTAGAACAATTGTCTATTCTGGCAAACCCAAAGAAGAGCCCAGCCCCTATTACATACGCGGTACTCTGCCAACAGTCAAAGCACTAGTGAACCAGTTGAGTAGCAGTGTCAGCTTGTGTGGCAAGACCATTAGTCTGGACAGACTATACACTAGCTTAGAGCTATTCGATTGGCTGTTGACGAAAGACATCACTGCTTTGGGCACACTAGATCAGTCTAGAAAAGGAATACCACCACAGATAAAGGAAGTCAATGCAAGAGAAGATAAATCTTATGAAGTGTACAAGGAAAAGTGTCAAGGAAAAATGCACCTTAATTCCTATGTGAAACAAACCAAAAGCAAGGGCCTGCGTAACGTTTTGCTTTTGAGTACGCTGCCCCCCTTGTTAGGCGTCACTAAAGATGACAATCAAAAGAAGCCAGCAATATATAAACTGTATGACTTCACTAAAGGAGGCACTGATATTGTTGACCAGAGAATCAATTTTTACACAGTTAGCACCAAGTCTAGAAAATGGACTGTCAATGCATTTTCATATATTTTAGATACTGCTCGAGTGAATTCTCAAACAATATTTGGTAAAAATACCAACAAGGATCCCAGGAGTATAAATTCATTTAATTATGGCTGGGAGCTGGTGATGTCACTATGTATTCCACAAATACGGAGACGGAAGGAAACTCCTGGTTTGCCGCAGAGTACAATAGCTAAGATCAAACTGCTGCTAGATGACTCTGAACCTGAACTTGATGCAGTGCCTGAAGGGCAACCTCAGAGCAGAAAAGCGAGCGAGATGTTCAGCATGTCTAGATTCTATCCAGGGCCAGGTTACACAAATAATAGATCTAAAGTCAAAAGGAGCAGAATAATGTGTCAAATTTGTAAACATGTTGCTTGCGATCAGCATCTAAAGCATTTATGTTGTAATTGTTATATATATATATATATATATATATATATATATATATATATATATATTTATATATATATATATATATATATATATATATATATATATATATATATATATATATATATATATATATATATATATATATATATATATATATATATATATATATATATATATATATATATATATATATATATATATATATATATATATATATATGTATATGTATATGTATATATATATATATATATATATATATATATATATATATATATATATATATATATATATATATATATATATATATATATATATATATATATATATATACAAATTATGGTACTGTACTGAAAGTTGCCAGGTAGCTAAAATATAATTTGTTGACAGTCACGATTTTTATTTTCTATTTTGTTTGGCAGTGCGCTGAGCGGTTGTGTGACCCAGCAGAAAAAAAGACAGCAAGTCTACAGTCCGAGCCTGGCAACATTATTGTGTTGCGCACCGTTAGCTATAGTTCTTGTGTTTCTTAGCAGACATTATTAGAAATAGTTTCGGCAAATAGAGTGTTGGCGGGGCACCCCGAATTCTATCTGCTGATTAGCTTTTTTTTATTTATTATCGGGAGTCATGGAGGGTAGCACTAGCACAGGTGACTTGAGTTGCAGGGAGATGAGAAAGGTAGCCATCTTGGGACACAGCTACGTTTCTAGGCTTAGGTTTGACTCACCGATGAAGATGCCGTGGTTCGAGCTTGCTAAGTATGGTTCACCTGGGGCTAAAGTCAGTAACATCATGCAACGCCCTGTCTGGGAAGAATTTATTGACTACCAACCCGAGCTCACGCTTTTGCTGTTAGGCGGGAATGATATTAATGAGAACACAATACCCAGTGAGCTTGGAAGAGAAATTGCAGAGCTTGCCCTAACGGTTGAAGAACTCACTGGAGGTGCATGCCACATCCTAGCATTGAACCCGCCTACAGCCGCGGGGTATAACACCAAGAAGGTACAAGACGGTAAAAAATGCAGTCAACAGGTGTCTCGGGAGGCTGCCGGACTCTAAATTCCGTTTCCATGGCATGGGCATAGAAAATGAGGACTTGGGGAGTGATGGAGTTCATCTAAATGCTGAAGGATCCGACATACTTCTTCATCGTCTCATTGAATTAATCGAGGAATGTTTGGGAGTTTAGGCAACTAATGTTTTCTGCCGTTTTCATGAATCTCTCTCCCTCTCTCCCGCCTGCCTTGCCGACAAAGTTACCAGTTATGCATTTCTTAGTGGCCGAGCCCAAGATACTCGTCTCGCGACGTAAAAGTGATCCACCCCTAACACACACACACACACACACACTAAAGATACTCGTCTCGCGACGTAAAAGTGATCCACCCCTGACTAACACACACACACACACACAAGATACTCGTCTCGCGACGTAAAAGTGATCCAACCCCTGACTAACACACACACACACACACACACACACACACACACACACACACACACACACACACACACAAGATACTCGTCTCGACGTAAAAGTGATCCACCCCTGACTAACACACACACACACACAAGATACTCGTCTCGCGACGTAAAAGTGATCCAACCCCTGACTAACACACACACACACACACACACACACACACACACACACACACACACACACACACACAAGATACTCGTCTCGCGACGAAAAAGAGAGCCCCCCCGCACTCACACACACACACACACACACACACACACACACACACACACACAAGATACTAGTCTCGAGACGTAAAAGTTATCCAACCCCTGACTAAAACACACACACACACACACACACAAGATACTCGTCTCTCGACGTAAAAGTGATCCAACCCCTGACTAACACACACACACACACACACACACACACACACACACACACACACACACACACACACACAAGATACTCGTCTCGCGACGTAAAAGTGATCCACCCCTGACTAACACACACACACACACACACACACACACACACACACACACACACACACACACAAGATACTCGTCTCGCGACGTAAAAGTGATCCAACCCCTGACTAACACACACACACACACACACACACACTTACACACACACACACACACACACACACACACACACCATCTTCTTTCTCTCTATAGAGGTATGGATGTAAGCCACAGTCATTGGCGACCCGGTCGGGGCCAATGAATTGCAATCTTAGCGAGCCTGCGCTAACCTTGCAACTCCCTTACGGATGGAGGCTTGAAAAAAACAAACAAAGATACTAGTCCCGCAACGCAAAAGTGATCCAACCCCTGATGGTAGTGATGATGGTTGTGGTGATGGAGGCAGGAAAAATCAGCACAAAATAGACTTCTGCGTTGAAGATAAGTGTGTCAGACAGAGAGAGAGAGAGAGAGAGAGAGAGAGAGAGAGAGAGAGAGAGAGAGAGAGAGAGAGAGGCCAGTCATAGGCTATTTGACCGTTTGAACCTAGCTCCCCTCTCTTCCATCTTTCATAGTATTTTTTTCTCATTTCGCTAAATTTCGCGTTCCTATTCGTCTTGATTTCCTAAAATAATCTCTCTCTCTATATATATATATATATATATATATATATATATATATATATATATATATATATATATATATATATATATATATATATATATATATATATATATATATATATATATATATATATATATATATATATATATATATATATATATATATATATATATATATATATATATATATATATATATATATATATATATATATATATATATATATATATATATATATATATATATATATATATATATATATATATATATATATATATATATATATATATATATATATATATATATATATATATATATATATATATATTAACTAGGCAACAATGAGTGGTTAGCAAACCATGATACTGTCTGTGAACGGATAATACCTAAAATAATATCAGTGCCAGTGTCACTTGCTGCGAAATATTCATGTCATTCATATTCAGTTCCTTTCAATATAAGCAAATATACTCTTATCGGCAAAAAAAAAATTACTTTCTATAAATCACTGGCCTCGTATGGTTTATTTTGGGGGACCTGGATGCATTGAGAGAGAGAGAGAGAGAGAGAGAGAGAGAGAGAGAGAGAGAGAGAGAGAGAGAGATTATTTTGGGATATCAAGACGAATAGGAAAGCGAAATTTAGCGTAATAAAAAAAATACTATGAAAGATGGAAGAGAGGGGAGCTAGGTTCAAACGGTCAAGTAGTCTATCATTGGCCCCTCTCTCTCTCTCTCTCTCTCTCTCTCTCTCTCTCTCTCTCTCTCTCTCTCTCTCTCTCTCTCTCTCTCTCTCTCTCTCTCTCTCTCTCTCTCTCTCTCTCTCTCTCTCTCTCTCTCTCTCTCTCTCTCTCTCTCTCTCTCTCTCTATATATATATATATATATATATATATATATATGTATATATATATATATATATATATATATATATATATATATATATATATATATATATATATATATATATATATATATATATATATATATATATATATATATATATATATATATATATATATATATAAACATGAGTGGGTTAATAAACCATATGATACCCGTCTGTGAACGGATAATACCTAAAATAATATCAGTGCCAGTGTCACTTGCTGCGAAATATTCATGTCATTCATATACTGTTACTTTCAATAGAAGCAAATATACTCTGACCGGCAAAAAAAAAAAAGTACTTTCTATAAATCACTGGCCTCGTATGGTTTATTTTGGGGGGGACCTGGATGCATTGAGAGAGAGAGAGAGAGAGAGAGAGAGAGAGAGAGAGAGAGAGAGAGAGAGAGAGAGAGAGAGAGAGAGAGAGAGAGAGAGAGAGAGAGAGAGAGAGAGAGAGAGAGAGAGAGATTATTTTGGGATATCAAGACGAATAGGAAAGCAAAATTTAGCGTATAAAAAAATACTAGAAACTAGGTTCAAACGGTCAAGTCTCTCTCTCTCTCTCTCTCTCTCTGACACTTATCATCAACGCCACCATCACGACCACCATCATCACCACCATCATCATCATCACCACCATCATCATCACCACCATCATCATCACCACCATCACCATCATCACCATCATCATCATCACCATCATCATCACCACCATCATCATCACCACCATCATCATCACCATCATCACCATCATCACCGTAATCATCACCACCATCATCACCACCATCATCATCATGTTATAGTAGGATATCAATGTATTATTATTATTTAATATCACCACGAATTAGGCATACAATTGTCAATGGAAAAACCCCACGACAATCACCACCATCATCATCACCACCATCATCATCACCACCATCATCATCACCACAACCATCATCACCACCACCATCATCACCACCATCATCACCACCATCACCATCATCACCATCATCATCACCATCATCATCACCACCATCATCATCACCACCATCATCATCACCACCATCATCATCACCACCATCATCATCACCACCATCATCATCACCACCACCATCATCACCACCACCATCATCACCACCATAATCATCACCACCATCACCATCATCACCATCATCATCACCATCATCATCACCACCATCATCATCACCACCATCATCATCACCACCATCATCATCACCACCATCATCACCACCACCATCATCACCACCACCATCATCACCACCATAATCATCACCATCATCACCATCATCATCACCATCATCATCACCACCATCATCATCACCACCATCATCACCACCATCATCATCATCATCACCATCATCACCATCATCATCACCATCATCATCACCACCATCATCATCATATAAGTTTAGCAGGTTTGGAGTTAAAGTCTTTGCTTAAATTGTCTTTTTACTGGTTTTGTGGCTTACACGGAGCGTGTGATGTGAACTCTATCGAGACGAAATGATGACTGCCCTCGGCAGCCGCACAAGCTATGTGCGTCATCGTTCGTTCATGAGGTTGCCTAGTCAAAGAGGATTTATACAGATAGAGGGAGAAGAAATGGAAACGGATAGATATTTAGGATTAATATTTACATGTTTACAATGCTCGGTCAGGCTAGTGTGGCGCCCACGCCACGATGAAAGTAAAACTCTATGTACAAGGATGGCCGGGCCGAATGAGGTATAGAAAGTATGAAGACGAGAAAGGAAGTACACAGTATAAGGGAATGGGAAAAAAAAATAATGAATGGGTTACAGGATTATAAGCCCATAAGGGACAAATAGCAGTTAAATGTAAGTTAAACAATTTGGCACATGGTTACATTACCAAGAGTAATGGTGTATAAATAAATAAAGACAAGTGCATAAAAAAAATTCCTAATATCTAAACTCCCGGGAGAATGAGCTATTAACTAAATGTAATATGTGAAATAATATATAATAGAAAATATTATCATGATCATGTAGGAAATGGTATGGTTATACATACATGGTTTAGTTAAGTGAAAATATGGAAACAAAAAAAATTGGTTGTATATGGATATATAGGTGTATATATAAATGGCAAATAGATACATATCACAGAGGACTTGCATGTTATTTAGTTATTGTAAAGAAATTATCCTGTCCTCTGGTTAGAGATAAATGGCATATGAAGACAATTATGCTCAATGAGAAAAAGATATTATTGGACAATGGGAACATGGTCTATGCCGTTGCTGGCTGTAAGGTGCGCTGGAGGATGGCTCGACGCAGGAAGGCGTAGCGGCGGTGGAAGACACAGATGAGTAGGGTAGCTAGGATCACAGTGAGCGTGAGTACCGTAGTCAGTGACGCGAGGATGGGGTATACAGTGTCGGGGCGAAGTTCTGGCCATATGGTGAGAGAGGAAATGGGTTGTAGGGTGATGTTTGGTGCAATGAGTTTGGGTAAGGTGTCTCCTAGTGGGTGTAAGGGTTTGAGTTGTAGGGGAGTAGTTGGTACTGGCAAGATACCCCTTACCTCACTTGCAGGATATTTTATGCAGCATGGGCACCAACAACAAGGTTTTCACGACCTTAGATTTAGCAAGTGGCTATTGGCAGGTAGACCTCGATGAGCATAGTAAACCGCTTACAGCCTTCTCTACCCCTTCGGGTCACTGGCAGTTTCGTAAACTCCCCTTTGGAGTTAGTGGTGCGCCACTAACGTTCCAAAGGCTAGTCAACAAAGTCTTGCATGGCCTCCTTGGCAAACAGGTTTTCGCCTTTATAGATGACATCATCATAGTGTCACAGGATGTCGACTCACACATTACCTTACTACAAGAAGTATTTACTCGCCTTTACCAGGCAGGTCTAACTCTGCGATTCCCAAAATGTCATTTTTTGCGTCCCAGCATCACATACTTAGGCCATGTCCTAGATCAGAATGGTGTACATACGACTCCTGACAAGGTCAAGGCTATCTTTAACTATCCTGTGCCAACAGACGTGAAATCTGTCCGCTCCTTCCTAGGACTGTCCGGGTACTATCGATCCTTTATCAAGGACTATTCACGCATTGCAAGACCCCTCACTCAACTTTTGCGCAAAGACTCCACATTTACATGGGGGGCGGAACATCAGGAAGCTTTTGATTACCTTAGAACAACACTAACATCCCCGCCTGTCCTGGCCTACCCAGATCACACAAAAGACTTTTTCCTGTACACAGACGCTTGTGGCAAGGGCCTAGGAGCCGCTCTCATGCAATATGATGTTATAAATAAATTACAACCTCTAGCATATGCAAGTCGCACGCTCAACAAAGCAGAATCAAACTACAGTACTACCCACCTTGAGGCCCTTGCGGTCGTGTGGGCATTACGTCATTTTCGTGACATCATTTATGGCTACAATATCCATGTCAGAACCGACCACGCAGCCGTGGTGGAATTATTCAATACTAAAACCCTCACGGGGAAATTGGCCCGATGGAGCCTCATTGTCCAAGACTTTAATCCTTCATTTGCTCATGTCCCTGGAGCAGTAAATCAAGGTATCTTTGAGGGTGCGAAACAGCATTTAGTTTCCTGTAGTCAACAACTGGCCGAAATTGGCCGTTTTTCTTCTTCACAAGGAAAATGGGAAAGTTCCAGGGAGAAGTAGTGTGTTCTATGATACCTGATGCTAAATGTCTTTAACTGCAGTATCTAGGATAGCTCTTTGAGAGTGTGGTGTTCTGTATGCAGGCACATAGATGGGGTTGGTATTGGGATCAACCGGTATTGTATGTGTTAAAACATTCGTGGATCCAATAGGATCATCCGGCAGACTGACAATGGAGTGGTATGTATCTAGTAGGTTGTGCAATTTCTCCCTTGCTTCTGGAAAAGCTAGATCTTCGAGATGAGTAGCTAGGTAATCATTTACTCTTTGTTTATGATGATCACTCCGCAAGATTTCAGAGGGGGAGATGATCTCTGGTTCCTGTACGCTACCTATGCGTTCAGGTAGAACTTCAAAGTCAACGACGCATGTCCCTTGACGGAACTTGCGTACGTATGGGGATGAGTTGTGCATTATTAGGAAGGTTTGACCATTTTTATCTACTTTGCAAAGTGCATCCTCCATAGTCATGGCTTTCATCTTCAAGCTCTCACTCATACAGATAGCCTCACATTCATCACTTATACCAGCAAGACGCATTTGAAGCATATCTGATCCACGTCCTTCTAACGTGACGTCAGTCGCCAGAACGCCGTGGACCCTCAAATGCTCTTGCGAAGAGGAAGAAGAGGGAGAGGGAGGTAATGTATTGGAGGATGATGCACTTTGTTCCTTAATAACATGCACTGCTGGAGATGAATTATCAACCAGTGACCGCTGGGCCACGCTAGAAAGATGAGTATATTCTCCATCGGCGGAGGGAGAAGTGCACAACAATGGCTTTGGGGCCGTGAGTGTCCTAATTGGTGTTTCATGTTGGTAAACACAATCTTCTGCTGGAGCTAGGGACAAGCAGTGTTCCCGCATAGATTGAAGACCCAAAAGAATATCACCTGGGATATTCAAACCATGACACACATGAAAGGTGGCTGTAATCGGGGACAGGGAGTTAGCCAACTGGATAGACAAGGGGGTGTGTCCAACTACTTTAAATGATGTGTCATCTAGTCCACTTAATTTTAGGCAGGGAGGTTCCAATACCAAGGTTGTCTTTGCGTCATGTAAGGCACGCAATGTTCCGATGTTTATGATATTGGGACATGCCCCTGTGTCCATGAAAACACTAATTTGGTGACCATTACACTGAGCAGGGACAGTCATGGCAAGGGAGGATTGGGGATAAAGAGCGATGCGATGGTGTTTCATGGTAGTGGTTTCAACATCCGTAGGTTGGGTTGCAATGTCAAAATGAGCTGTGGATGTACTTGGTTTGTTTGAAGGTGTGCGGGTTGGGGGTGTTGTATGAATACCACACACCTGGTGTGATTTTGTACCTGAGCCTATGTTATTGCGGGAGACGTGGCGCGCGAGGCTTCCCCCCACGAGGTACCACCCCCGGGCCACGCGCGGCAATCCTTGGTGTTATGGCCTGATGTCTTATGGTAGGAACAATATTGATTTGACTGTTGGGTGTTGCTGCCGTACCAGCAATTACGTGTATGGTGTCCTGTGATTCTGCAGTTGTAACAATATTGAGTGTTATAGCCACGCCCGCGACCCCTGCCTCTAGTGTAAGGGCGGCGGCCGCGGGGTGTGGCAGAGCGGTTCCTAGGGGTCTGAGCTCCGGCCGGGGAGCGACTTTGGGGACGCCCCCTCTGAATTTTGACGCCCCTCACCGCTGAGGATGTGGGTTATGTTGGTGGCTCTCGTCCCGACAGGGGAATGATGTGTTTGAAAAGGGTTCTACCTTTTGGTAGGGGTTCTTCCTGTGGGGGGATCTAAGCGCCGTTAAGCATGAATCATGACCATAAACACTAGTACCCATTAGTGACCACGACTTCCTTTTGTAACTCTTTGAAGAGTGTCTCCGTGCAATTGAGGAGAAAGACAAAGTATGAGAAAAGGCGGCACACATCCTCAAGGTTCATTTTCTCATCGGTAGTCCACGGGGAGTGACGGAATTGGGTTTCAAACTCTGTGAAGGCTCCACCCGCGACGCCTAAACAGTCATCCACTGCAATATTAGCCTTTATGTTGGGATTTGCAGGTAGCCGCTAGGCGGAACAAGACTGACAGGGCACCCTGTTTGCATGTGGAGCCGAAATGGCTGATGAGATTTGCTTTCGCTTCATCATATGTTTTGGCTTTCTTGAATGCGTCACTTTTTATAATGGATTGAGCCCGACAAGGGCCCGTGTGGATGCTGTCGTAAAGGTGGGCCAATTTCTCCTTTTCATTTGTATATTGGAATTTGGTAAAAGCATCCTCTACCCTCTGCAGGTGAGTTAGGAGGTCGGGGCCGGTCTCCTCTGAGCCCGTATATTTTGGATTTTTATCCTCGCCCCTTAAAATGACGTTTTGAGGTTTGTCACTCATGGTTGGGTCACTTTGGTGCTGTTCTGTCTGGGAAGAAGTAGTCTGGGAAAGCTCTGGTGAGAAGTCTGAGGGGAGCGTCTTTGCAGGCGGTAATGGGGGTGCGGGGGAATAGGTTTTGATAAGCAGCTCCTGAACGGAGGACTGTGTGATGGGGAGTATCAATCGTTAAACCGCTGAAGGCAGAGGATAGAGCCTCTTCCAATTTTCGATCCTGGGACATGGGGAGTTAGACGGGGGAGTCACTTAGCTGTGTCCGATGCATTTGTAAGGAGACCAGAGCATGATGGTATGGCTGATGTATGGTGAGGGGGGAGACTGGGACGCAGGAGATGTGGGTTAACTCACTTCTCTCTGCTCTCCGGCACAAGCTGTAATGTAGGGGAGATATTAGGACGTATATAAGGAAAATTATAGGAAGGGAAATTTTAAGTAAGATTAAAGGGAAGTTTATAGGAAGATTCGTAGGTAATCCGTAAGGAAATGGTAAGATACCTTGGGTGTGAAGCAGTCGTGAGGTCGCTTGAGGAAAGAGTGGGTCGGTACAAGGGCATAAATGACTGGGATCAGCAGATGTGCAGATGGCGACACATATCACTGGGATCAGCAAGACGTGGCTGCCGCAGGCTAAAGAGGGGTAGGGTTGGTGAACGGGGAGGGGATGGAGCGCTGAAGGCGAACGGTATGGAATACAAGAGAGTAGGGATAGGAATTTAAATGTAATCCGTGTAAGGGATTAAGAACAAATGAAATGGCGATTATATTAGGTTAAATTAGTGGAGAATGGGAGACGAGGGTGAGAATGTTATTTGAAGTGGGGGGTTTCGACGGTACATGTACTAAATTATGGAACAACGTTTCGTCTTACTTGAGTGATAGTTCAGGTGACAAACCAAAATTGTGCGGCGTGTTCCACTAGCCGGGGGTGGGTGTTGCCGATCTTTTGATTGACGGCACGCTGACGCAGACTGCTGACGCTCTGGACTTGAGCTGCCTGGCCGCGGCTACTACCTTGTCACTACGAATATAGCTTCCTCTTCCTCCTCTTGTGACTGTGAAGATACAGGGTTGGGGGAGTTCGGCAGGGGGTTAATCCCGTTAAATGAAGTGGGATTTTTGGGTAGACTGGTTACGGACGTTTGCTGAGTGGCGGCACAGATCGTTGTTTTGGTGATACCATGTAGGTGGTGACATGACGTAGGTGCAAGTAATAGCTATGGGGCTTGTAGTCGTCTCATAGGGAGTGTAGTAATCCCGTAATTGTAGAGAGGTTGTGCTTGAGTTCACACTGGTTCACTGAGTCGTTGCCAACGGAGTCACCACGGAATTTGAGGCACTTTGTGTAGGCCAGTATTATTTTATGATAAATCCTTTGTAATCGCTTTGTAATCGCTTTGTAATCGCTTTGTAACCGCTGCCACCAATATAAGTTTAGCAGGTTTGGAGTTAAAGTCTTTGCTTAAATTGTCTTTTTACTGGTTTTGTGGCTTACACGGAGCGTGTGATGTGAACTCTATCGAGACGAAATGATGACTGCCCTCGGCAGCCGCATAGTGGGGCAGATTATTTCAAAGTTTCATAAGAATCTTTCACTTGGTGATACAAGCACCAAAATTGGCAGAAATGACTTTCAGAATTTACATTTTCAGAAAAGTACGATATCCAGCATGAAATTCAAGATGGCTGCCATTTTCCAAGATGGTGGCCATACATATATATATATATATATATACATATATATATATATATATATATGTATATATATATTTATATTTATATTTATATGTATATATATATGTATATATATATATATATATATATATATATATATATATATATATATATATATATATATATATATATATATATATATATATATATATAAATATATATCTATATATATATCTCTGTATATATGTATATATGTATCTATATGTATATGTATATGATGTATGTAGTTACCGCAGACGAAAAAAAAAACTTTGGATATATATAGAATCCATTCCGATAGCATTCTTTTTATAATTGATTATTGTACTTGGCCACTCACTACGCATACCGTACTAAGTAGTAAACTTTTCTCTTCAATATTATTTATTATTATTATTATTATTATTATTATTATTATTATTATTATTATTATTATTATTATTATTATTAATATTGTCATTATTATTATTATTCATTCATCACTCATTATCATTGATTATATTATATTATATTATATTATATTATATTATATTATATTATGTTATATTATATTGATTATATTATATGTTGATATTTTATTATTATTATTATTATTATTATTATTATTATTATTATTATTATTATTATTATTATTATTATTATTATTATTATTATTATTATTGTTATTTTTTTTTTTTTTTTTTAAAGCAAAGGAGACAGCACAAGGGCACAAAAAAGTAAACATTAATAAAAAAAGCCTGCTACTGCTGCTGCTCCTAAAAGAATCCAAAGAGGTGGCCGAAAGATAAGTCAGTTTCGGGAGGAGAGGTGTCCTGATACCCTCCTCTTGAAAGAGTTCAAGTCGTAGGCAGGAGGAAATACAGATGAAGGAAGATTGTTCCAGAGTTTACCAGCGTGAGGGATGAAAGAGTGAAGATGCTGGTTAACTCTTGCATAATGGGTTTGAACATTATAGGGATTAGCTTGAGTAGAAGGTTTTGTGTGGCGAGGCCGCGGGAGGGGGGGAGGCATGCGGTTAGCAAGTTCAGAGGAGCGTGAAAATATCGATAGAAAATAGAAAGAGAGGCAACATTGCGGCGGAATTTAAGGGGTAGAAGACTATCAGTAAGAGGAGGAGAGCTGATCAGACGAAGAGCCTTAGACTCCACTCTGTCCAGAAGAGCTCTGTGAGTGGAGCACCCCCACACGTGAGATGTATACCCCATACGAGGGCAGACAAGGCCCCTGTATATGGATAGCAACTGTGCGGGGGAGAAGAACTTGCGGAGACGATACAGAACGCCCAACCTCGAGGAAGCTGATTTAGTAAGAGATGAGATATGAAGTTTCCAGTTGAGATTTTGAGTTAAGGATAGACCGAGGATGTTTAGTGTTGAGGAAGGTGATAGCTGGGTGTTGTCAAAGAATAGGGGATAGTTGTTTGGAAGATTGTGTCGAGTGGATAGGTGGAGAAACTGTGTTTTGAGGCGTTGAAGGACACCAGGTTCTTCTTGCCCCAATCGGAAATAATAGTAAGGTCTGAGGCTAAGCGTTCTGCAGCCTCCAGCCTTGAGTCGTTAAGTTCCTGAAGGGTGGGTCTTCTATTAAAAGAAGTTGAATAATGCAGAGTGGAATCATCGGCGTAGGAATGGATAGGACAGTTCGTTTTGGAAAGAAGATCATCAATGAACAACAGAAAAGAGGGAGATAGGACAGAACCCTGTGGGACACCACTGTTAATAGATTTAGGGAAGAACAGTGACCGTCTACCACGGCAGAAATAGAACGGTCAGAAAGGAAACTGGAGATAAAGGTACAGAGAGAAGGATAGAACCCGTAGGACGGTAGTTTAGAAAGCAGATTAGTGCCAGACCCTATCAAAAGCTTTTGATATGTCCAGCGCAATAGCAAAAGTTTCACCGAAACGGCTAAGAGAGGATGACCAAGGGTCAGTTAAGAAGGCTAGAGATCACCAGTAGAACGCCCTTGCGGAACCCATACTGGCGATCAGATAGAAGGTCAGAAGTGGAAAGGTGCTTTTGAATCTTACGGTTAAGGATTGATTCAAAAGCTTTAGATAGACAAGAAAATAAAGCAATAGGACGGTAGTTTGAGGGATTGGAGCGGTCACCCTTCTTAGGTACAGGCTGTGTGAAGGCATACTTCCAGCAAGAAGGAAAGGTAGATGTTGACAGGCAGAGGCGAAAGAGTTTGACCAGGCAGGGTGACAGCACGGAGGCACAGTTTTTAAGGACAATAGGAGGCACTCCATCAGGTCCATAAGCCTTCTGAGGATTGAGGCCAGAGAGGGCATAGAAAACATCATTTTGAAGAATGTTTATAACAGGCATAAAGGAGTCAGAGGGGGGATGAGTAGGAGGAATATGCCCAGAATCGTCCAGAGTGGAGTTTTTAGAAAAAGTTTGAGAGAAGAGTTCAGCCTTAGAGATAGATGAGACGGCAGTGTTGCCGTCAGGACTGAGGAGTGGAGGGAAAGATGAAGAAGTGAAGTTGGAGGAGATATTTTTGGCTAGATGCCAGAAGTCACGGGAAGAGTTAGAGAAAGCAAGGTTTTGACATTTTCTATTAATGAAAGAATTTTTGGTTAGTCGGAGAATAGATTTGGCACGATATCGGGCAGAAATGTAAAGTTCATAATTAGCATTAGTTTGAAGGCTCTGGTATCTTTTGTGAGCTACCTCTCTATCATTGACAGCACGAGAACAAGCGTGATTAAACCAAGGCTTTTTAGCGTGAGGAGTAGAGAAAGAACGAGGAATGTATGCCTCCATTCCAGAGAAAATCACCTCTGTGATGCGCTGAGCACACACAGAGGGGTCTCTATCCTGAAGCAATAATCATTCCACGGGAAATGAAAGTACATCCTCAGGTCGTCCAACCGAGCTGAAGCAAACTGCCAGAAGCATCGCCTCTTCGGTGGGTCCAGAGGATGTACAGGAGCGATAGGACAGGATGCAGAAATAAGATTGTGATCGGAGGAGCCCAACGGAGAGAACAGTTTGACAGAATAAGCAGAAGGGTTTGAGGTAAGGAAGAGGTCTAGAATGTTGGGCCGATCTCCAAGACGGTCAGGAATACGTAGGGTGCTGGACCAACTGCTCTAGGTCGTTGAGGATAGCAAAGTTGTAGGCTTGTTCACCAGGATGGTCAGTGAAAGAGGATGAAAGCCAAAGCTGGTAGGAACATTGAAATCTCCTAGGATGGAGATTTCAGCGAAGGGAGAGTGGGTCAAGATGTGCTCCACTTTAGAATTCAAATAGTCAAAGAATTTTACATAGTTGGTAGAGTTAGGTGAGAGATAAACAGCACAGATGTATTTAGTAATAGAATGACAGTGAAATCTTAACCAGATGGTGGAAAATTCAGAAGAGTCAAGGTCGTGGGCACGAGAGCAAGTGATGTCGTTGCGCACGTAGGCGCAACATCCAGCTTTGGATTGAAATTTAGGATAGAGATAGTAGGAGGGAACAGAGTAGAGATTGCTGTCAGTAGCCTCAGAAACCTGTGTTTCGGTAAGGAAGAGAAGGTGAGGTTTAGAGGAGGAGAGATGATGTTCCACAGAATGAAAATTAGAGCGAAGACCGCGAATGTTGCAGAAATTGAGAAGAAAGAGGTTCGAGGAGTTATCAAGACACCTCTCGGGTCGGCAGCCAGAAGGGGAGTCCTCCCTGGGGGAATTTGTGGTCCTCTCAGGCGGGGACCTGAGGCAGTGCTTAATTGAGCCATTTTGAATTTTGAATTTTGGAAAAAGGTGTATATGTTATGTGAATGTAGTGTGGTGTGGATAAAGAGAGGATCTGTCTTTAGAGAGCATGCTGAACTACTCTCCGGTGTTGGTGAGACAATAGGGAAACGGTTAGTGAGGACATGGGAAGGGTCTTTGGAGGGCTTCAGCTCCCTTCTCACCTCCCATATATACCTCACCGGGAGTGGCTTGCGCCCGTTCGGTAGGTGTCTTCCTACCTACTCCCTATTGTTATTATTATGGTTGTTACTGTCATTGTTTTTACTATTATTTTTTTAGTATTATTTTTTATCATTACTGTTTTTTTATTTTATTACTTATTGGTAATACCTAATAAATAGATTAGCACTAGGAAATAGGATAAAGAATTTTTTTATAGTTATTGTTCTTCATTAATTTTTATTATTGTATAAAGCTACAGCTACTAAATCAAAAAGAAAAAAAAGCTAGAAGTCCATATATGAGTTTAGACTCAATGGACAAGGCCTCTGATACTTGTATATATATTATATTATTGTAATATAAGTAAAAAGGCAAATAAAACATCAAATCAAATCAAATCAAATCTCATGACATATTGCGATACCACATCGCTAGCTTCACAGAGACATTGATACGTCATATAATTGTCATCATATCACTATAACACTTAATGATATTAAAATTCTGAATGCAGAATTCGATTCCTCGTGTCCAAAAACATATATTGTGATGCACAGATCATCTACTTCGTCAACATTTTTTTGAAAATACGATTTCAAACTAGCATGAGCGGTGGCCATCTTGAAAAATGGCGGCCATTTTGTATCCAAAGCTGGATATCGTACTTTTATGAAAAAGTAGGTTCCATTGCACAAGTGTGCCAAATTTGGTGCTTGTATCATCAAGTGAAAGATTGTTTCAGCAATCTGCCCCACTAGCACAAGCTATGTGCGTCATCGTTCGTTCATGAGGTTGCCTAGTCAAAGAGGATTTATACAGATAGAGGGAGAAGAAATGGAAACGGATAGATATTTAGGATTAATATTTACATGTTTACAATCATCACCACCATCATCATCACCACCATCATCATCACCACCATCATCATCACCACCACCATCATCACCACCACCATCATCACCACCACCATCATCACCACCATAATCATCACCACCATCACCATCATCACCATCATCATCACCATCATCATCACCACCATCATCATCACCACCATCATCAACAACAACATCATCACCATCATCATCACCATCACCATCACCATCATCACCACCATCACCACCATCATCAGCATTACCATCATCACCATCATCACCATCACCATCATCACCACCATCACCACCATCATCAGCATCACCATCATCATCACCACCATCACCACCACCATCATCATCACCATCATCACCACCATCATCATCACCACCATCATCATCACCACCATCATCATCACCACCATCATCACCATCATCATCACCACCATCATCATCACCACCATCATTACCATCATCACCATCATCACCACCATCATCAACAACATCATCACCATCATCACCATCATCACCACCATCATCATCATCACCATCATCATCACCACCATAATCATCACCATCATCATCACCACCATCATCATCATCACCACCATCACCATCATCATCATCACCACCATCACCATCACCACCATCATCATCACCACCATCATCACCATCATCATCACCACCATCATCATCACCACCATCATCACCATCATCAACAACAACAACAACATCAACACCAACAACACCACCAACATCATCACCATCACCATCACCACCATAATCACCACCACCATCACCACCAACATCACCACCATCACCATCACCACCATCATCACCACCATCATCATCACCACCATCATCATCACCACCATCATCACCATCATCATCACCATCATCATCACCACCATCATCACCACCATCATCACCACCATCATCATCACCACCATCACCATCATCACCAAAAAGGAGGAAGAAGAGGATGAAGAAGAGGAAGAGGAAGAAGAGGAGGAAATAGAGGAAGAGGAGGAGAGGAAGAAGAAGAGGAAGGAGAGGATGATGCAGAAGAGGAGGAAAAAGAGGAAGAAGAAAAGGAAGAGGAAGAAGAAGAGGTAGGGGAGGAAAAGGAGGAAGAAGCTAGAAGAGGAAGAAGAAGAGGACGAGAAGCTAGGAAGAGGTGGAAAAGTATAGAAGAAGAGGAGGAAGAAGAAGAAGAGGAGGAATAGAGGAAGGGACAATAAGGAGGAAGAAGAGGAAGAAGGAAGAAGAGGAAGACTAGGAAGAGTAGGAAGAAGAGGAAGAAAAGGAGGAAGAGGATGAAGAAGATGAAGAGGAAGAAGAGTATGAAATAGATGAAGATGTTTTAGAGGATGAAGAAGAGAAAGAGGAAGAGTAGGAAGAAGAAGAGAAAAATCAAGAAAAATGAAGAAGAAGATGAGAAGGAAGAATAAAAGGAAGAGGAGAGGAAGAAGAGGAAGAAGAAGAGGACGAGAAGCTAGGAAGAGGAGGAAAAGTAGGAAGCAGAGGAAGAGGAAAAGGAAAAAGAAGAAGAGGAAGAGGAGGGGGAAAAGAGGGAAGAGGGAAAAGGAGAAAGAAGAGGAAGAGGAGGAAGAAGAGGAAAAGGAGGAAGAAGAGGAGGAAGGAAAGGAGGAAGAGCAGGAAGAAGAGTAAGAGGAAGAAGAGGAGGAAATAGAGGAAGAAGAGGAGGAGGAGGAAGAACAGGAAGAGGAGGAAGATGAAGAAGAAGAGGAAGAAGTAACTGAAGAGTAATAAGAGGAAGAGGAATAAGAAAAGGAAGAGTAAGAAAAGAGGCGAGAAGCTAGCGAGAAAAGGGAGGAAAAGGAGGAAGAAGAGGAAGAGGAAGAATAAAAGGAGAAAGAAGAGGAAGAGGAGGAAGAAAAGGAGAAAGAAGAGGAAGAAAAGAAGGAAGAAAAGAAGAAAGAAGGAAGAATAGGAAGAGGAGGAAGAAGAAGAAAAGAAGGAAGAATAGGAGGAAGAGGGAGAAAAGGATTTTATTTCTTGAGAGTTTCTTTTCACTCATTATTCACTATTGCTTTACACCATTGATTAGGTTGCAGTACTTAGTGTTCACGAGCGTTATTGTTGTTCAGAAAAATCAATACGATGCTAGCTATACGAGCGCGAAAAATCTCAAGGGGTCGGAACGTATAGGGTTAAACCACTTAAATGATCTATTGTTTTTGTTTACTTCTACTACAGCTTGGTAGACCTGTGGACCTCGAGTCTAACCGAACCACGCTGGGTTTGAAAGCCCTCCCCGAGTGTCTGAGGATTACCCATATGCTGCCTTGGTCTTCAGCCAACACTAACTTCAGCGACTTCGGTCAGAAGGAGCACCGGGGGGCAGCATGGGCCTGGCAAGAGTCACACATCACGGCAGCCAATATAAATAAAATTCGCTTGCGCCACGAACGGGCTGGGGCTGTTCAAGAGACCCTTGAAAAAAGCCTGACGGCGCTACTACTACTACTGCTACTACTAATACTACGACGACGACGACTACTGCTACTATTACTACTACTACTACTACTATTACTACAACTACTACTACTACTATTACTACAACTACTACTACTATTACTACAACTACTACTACTACTACTACTACTACTACTACTACTACTACTACTACTATTACCACTACCACGATATCAGAAACTAGGAACGAGAGAGAGAGAGAGAGAGAGAGAGAGAGAGAGAGAGAGAGAGAGAGAGAGAGAGAGAGAGAGAGAGAGAGAGAGAGAGAGAGAGAGAGCACCAAACCTATCTCCCTTACTATCTCTACCTCTCCATTATGTAACCAGGTGCTCTCTCTCTCTCTCTCTCTTGTTTTATTTTCGTTCTTTTTTCTCGTTCTCTTTTTCTCGTTCTCTTTTTCGTTCTTTTCTCGTTCTTTTCAGTTTTCTTTTCAGTTTTTTCTTTTTTTCTTTTCAATTTTCCTTTTCTTTTCTTTTTCGTTATCTCTTGTTCTCTTTCATTCTCTTTGTTCTCTTTTCCTCTTTCATTCTCTCCTCTTCCCCTCCTCCCCAACTCTCTCCTCCCTCACCCTCTCTCCCTACTCCTCCCTCCCTCCTCCTTCTCCTCACTCCTGGCACGGTGAAGAAGCCAGGCCAGGAGGGGTCGCGCCACGTCACCTCAAGTTTAAATGAGTTTCTTGGCTCCGGACGAAGGTAATTGCAATAACAGGTGGCGAGTGACAAGCTGTGATTATGTGGCGCTGGGAAATTCCTCTAACCCCTCCCTTTTTACTCCTTTGCCTCCTCCTCCTCCTCCTCCTCTTCCTCTTCCTTCCTCGCTTAAGAAAGGTGGAGATGATTGGGTGGAAAGGTAGGTGCGTAGATGAGGAAGGAGGAAGAGTGTAAAGAGAGGCAGATAAGAGATTTGGAATGTAGAATGAGGTCTGATTATGTTGGGGGTGAGAAATTCCTCCTACTAACCCGTCCCTTCCTACTCCTTGCCTTCTCCTCCTCCTCCTCCTCCTCTTCCTCTTCCTTCCTCGCTTAAGAAAGGAGAAGATTGGGTGAAAAGGTAGGTGCGTAGATGAGGAAGCGAGGAAGAGGGTAAAGAGAGAGGCAGTTAAGAGATTTGGAATGTCGAATGAAGTCTGATTATGTTGAGGGTGAGAAAATCCACCTGCCTAACCCATCCCTACCTACTCCTTGCCTCCACCTCCACCTCCTCCTTGCCTCTCCTCTTCCTCTTCCTTGTTTGAGAAAGGTGGAGAGTCAGATGGTAAGATGCGTGGATGAGGAGGAAGGTGAATAGATACGTAGATAAGAGATAGATAAGAGATTTGAATAGGAAAATGAGGTAAGATTATTTTGGGCCCGGGAAATTTCTACAGCCTGAACCTTCCTACCCTTTGCCTTCTCCTCCTCCTCCTCTTCTTCCTCCTCCCTCGTTCAAGAAAGATGGAGAGAACTGAGTGGAAGGAAAGGTAGGTACGTAGGTAGGTAAGGAAGAAGGTAAATGAATGGTAGATTAGAGATTTGATAGTAAAATGACAAGTGATTCGTCCTCCTCCTCCCTTGTTTAAGAAAGGTGAAGATTGGGTGGAAAGGTAGGTATGTAGGTAGATGCAGAAACAGGTATTGGAAAGGTAAAATAGTAGAGAGAAAGTTAGTAAAGAGACAGGTAAGATAGTTGATGAAAAGTAGAAAGAAGGAAAAAGGTAAAGAAAAAGATAGATAAGAGATTTGGATGTTAGAATGAGTAGGAGAAAAAGGAAGAAAGTGAAGAGAATGATAGAAAAAGAGATTTGGGCAGCACACAGATAAACTAGGAGGATGAAGAGAAAATAAATAACGAGATTTGGATAGTGGAATATGAGGTAGAAAGAGTGAAGCAGGAGAGGAAAAAGATACATAGAGGGATTTGGATAGTAAAAATGAATAGTAAAATGAGAATGAATTAGAATGATGATAAAAGAGTATAATGAGCAGATAGATACGTGACTGAAGAAGTGTATAGGTAGATAGATAGTTGGATAGATGAATAGAAAAGCTGATAAGGGTTACACAGATAGACAGATAACTAGATGATTGTAAACAGATAAGAGAACACGTAGATTACAGGTGTGAACTGAATGAAAAATGAAAAATTAATGGGAAAAAAAAAATGAAAAATGAAAAACGAAGTGAACTGAATGATAAAAAAATAGAAAAATGTAGTGAATGAATGATGGTCTAGAATCTTTTTTTATATTTTTCATTTTAATTTGCTTAATATTTTTAATTTTTCATCTAGAGTCTAGATGAAAAATTAAAAATGTTAAAAAACGAACTGAATGAAAAATGAAAAAAATGAATGAAAAATATAAAAAAAGAAATGAAAATAAAGTGAGTGAGAAATGAAGAAAAAATGAAAAAAATTAATGAAATGAAAAAAAATGGGAAATGAAGTGCATGAAAAATAAAAACAATTAATGAAAATGAAAAAAATTAATGAAAAAAAAATGAATGGAAAATGAAGTGAATGAAAACTTAAGTGAATGAAAAACGAACTGCATTAAAAATAAATTAATGTAGATAAAACGTGATTGGAAAAGTATATAAATAGAGAGTCAAATAAACGAATATAAAAGGATAAAGGTTAATAAAAGCTCACTAGATAGATAAATAAACGAAAATTAACAGGCTAATCTATCCATAGATTCAATAAAAAAATGATAGCTTGATAAACAGATAGAGGTAGACTGATAGATAGATATGGATAGATAAATCAATAAACACATGAAGGTTATTACACACGAATATTTATGTATGCATGAATGAATGTTGGTGAGTGAATGCAATACGTGTTCATGGATGCTTGTATACAGACACACAGACAGACAGATAGAGAGACAGACAGACAGACAGGCAGTGACCAACAAACAGACAGATTAACAGAAAAACGGACAGAGAAAATGATACAAAAACGCTAACAGAAATATACACAAACAGGCAAACTAACAGACAGACAGACACAGAAAAACAGACACAAGGACAAAATGCATAAAAACACATACAAACACACAAAAAGATGGAAAAATAGACTGACTAACCAACATACATACATCCACACATACAGACAGACAGACAGACAGACAGACAGTAAGACAGACACACACACACACACACACACACACACACACACACACACACACACACACACACACACACACAGGTCTTGCACTGGGCTAAAAAAAAACATAGAACGTTAAAAGTTTGGCCTAAAAAGTTTTGAAACATTAATTTGCAAAAGTTGTTGTTAACTAAGACCACCTGATTAGCATACTTTCTCTCT
>NW_026112041.1:0-135000 GCF_024679095.1 Eriocheir sinensis | reverse complement strand
ACTTTTTTTATTCCTACCTCCTTCACCTCCCTACTCTCTCTCCTTATTATCTCTCTCCCTTTACTTTTACTTCCTTCCTCTCTTCTTCTATACTGCCTCACAGCTCCCTACTCCTTTCTTTCTTACTTTTCCTCCTTTACTTTTTTCCTTTAGTTTCTCCTTTCCTTGGTTTCTTCCTCTCTTTTCCTTTTTCCTCCATTTTCAGCTTTATCTCCATTATTATGTTCCTTCTTCTCTTCGTCAGTCCCCTTGTCCTGCTACAATACCATTTCACTTTCTCTATCGTACAATTTCTCTCTCTCTTCCCTACACTTTTTTCTCTCCCTCCAATCACACATTTTTCCGTAACTCTCCAAATATTCTCTCTGTCTTTCTTTTCTTCCACAAGCAGCTCCCTATTTTCTTCCTCTTTCTTCCTCCCTCGTATTTACACTTTCCTTTACCACCTTCCCTTTCAGTTTCTTCTCCACTTTCCCTTCCACTTCCAGCTCCATTTTTTTCCTTTCCTTTCATTATCTCTTCCGCCGGTGACGTCACGGCCGTAACCTCGGACCAGTGTTATTATTATAATTATATATTTGCACAATACTTACACAGGGAGTAAACAATTATTGAAGAGAAAAATGCTCACTTCTTACCCCACAGGGCCGTTATTTTAAACGTATCGAGCTGCCTTTACGACTATACCCAAGGCCGCGGAGAAGCTTGGCCAAGTTGTCACGGGTGACGTTACCATTCATGACGCTGAAGGCGTGTACAGCCATCACTACGAGCACAAAACAGTCCGTGAATACCCCGGCAACTTCAACGAGAGGCTTTTCAAACAGGCGAGCTGAGGCGAAGATTACTTATAAATAAGACCTTCCATCCAGCCAATCAGATCCCGTAGCTAAGCACACCCTCCCTCCATCAAGCCAATCAGCTCCTGTAGCTAACATCTCCTCCCTCCATCCAGCCAATCAGCTCGTAGCGATCTTCACTACAAAGGTGCAACTAGCTCTAGATTCAGCCCCATGCAATGTCAACTCTGTGCTCCCTAAAACGGCATATCGCAAACCGAGGTGATGTGGTAAATCTCGACCCTATACAGGGTAAGAAAAAGGAGAAGGTGACTCATCAAGAAATCAAAATCGCGTGGCTGATCCCCGAGTCCAGGCGAGCCTCAGAACATTAGACACACACACGCGCGCACACACACACACACACACACACACACACACACACACACACACACACAGACTATAATGAGGCAGGGGAAAACTGGACTAACGCTCTGCCGTGACAGGATAGGGAGGCTTCCTCCAATAAGGAAACAACAAGAGGAGGAAGGCCTCCCAGAGGGAGTTGAAGCAACCCCGGGCCGCTGCCGAAGCTGATGTCGGTCTGCTCCTGCTGCGACAGGAAAAGTTCTCGCGTGTTATTCTGCCCAGCTCACGCAGCACGCACGCACTCACCTGCAACGCACGCCAGCACGAACTCACCCCCAACGCACGCCTGCTCGCACTCACCCCCCAACGCACGCTCGCACGCACGATCGCAAGAACACACGCAAGAAAGAACGGACGAACACACGCTCGCACACCATCCTCAACGCACGCTCGCACGCACGAACACTAATACACACGCACGAAGGAACGGATGAACACACGCTCGCACGCACGAATACGAGTACACACGCACGAAGGAACGGACGAACACACGCACGCACGCAATCCCCAGCGCACGCTCGCACGCACGAACACGAGTACACACGCACGAAGGAACAGGATGAACACACGCTCGCACGCACGAACACGAGCATACACACGCACGAAGGAACGGACGAACACGCTCGCACGCACGAACACGAGTACACACCACGAAGGAACGGACGAACACACGCTCGCAGGCACTGACCGCCACGCACGCAACGCACACAAGCACGCACGCACGCACACAATCACGTACCCACGCATGCACACGCACGCAAGCACACACTCACGTACAGACGCACGCACCCACGCAAGCAGCACACGCACGCACGAACACCACGCACGAAGGAACGGACGAACACACGCTCGCACGCACGACCCCAACGCACGCTCGCACGCACGAAGCACTACACACGCAAGCACGACACAATCACGGATGACACTCTGATGACGAGAACCTCTGGGTGAGGAGACCCATCCTGAGCAGCATACAGCACCAAGATAAGGCGATACAGCTACCCACGCAAGGAAACGGAACACGCAAGAAAATAACACGAACGAATTAAGATTACAATATAAAGACCACAAAAAATAAAGAAGTGATAGAACGCAAAATCAAGAAAAGGAAAAAATCTAGCAGAGTAAGTCCTTTGGTGTGTGTTGGGTAGGGTTGCTGACTCCTCTGGGTGAGGGAGACTCATCCTGAGCAGCATACAGCACCAAGATAAGGCGATACAGCTAGCCTGTACAACACCAGGAAACGGAAAATAAAGAAAATAACACCGAAGAATGGATATTACTGAAAAGGAACACGAGAATAAAGAAGTGATAGAAACACAACATCAAGAAAGTGAAACAACTCATTGAGGCAAGAGTAAGGCCTTTGGTGTTGTGTGTGTTGGGTAGGGTTGCTGACTCTGGGGTGAGGGAGACTCATCCTGAGCAGCATACAGCACCAAGATAGGCGATACAGCTAGCCTGCACAACACCAGGAAACGGAAAATAAAGAAAAAAACATCGAAGAATTAAAATAACAACTGAAAGAAGACGAAAATAAAGAAGTGATAGAAACACAACATCAAGAAAGTGAAAACCAATCTAGCAAGCAAAGGCCTTTGGTGTTGTGTGTTGGGTAGGGTTGCTGACCTCTGGGTGAGGGAGACTCATCCTGAGCAGCATACAGCACCAAGACAAGGCGATACAGCTAGCCTGTACAAACACCAGGAAACGAAAATAAAGAAAATATCACCGAAGAATGGATATTAAGAAAAAAAACACGAGAATAAAGAAGTGATATAAACACAACATCAAGATGAAAAAACTCATTGAGGCAAGCATTAAGGCCTTTGGTGTTGTGTGTTGGGTAGGGTTGCTGACCTCTGGGGTGAGGGAGACTCATCCTGAGCAGCATACAGCACCAAGATAAGGCGATACAGCTAGCCCACGAATAATGGAAGTGATAGAAACACAACATCAACAAAAGGCCCTGAGCTGACTCTCTGGGTGAGGGAGACTCATCCTGAGCAGCATACAGCACCAAGATAAGGCGATGGACAGCTAGCCTGCACAACACCAGGAAACGGAAAATTAAATA
The DNA here is from genome assembly GCF_024679095.1 of Eriocheir sinensis. Classification (NCBI taxonomy): domain Eukaryota; kingdom Metazoa; phylum Arthropoda; class Malacostraca; order Decapoda; family Varunidae; genus Eriocheir; species Eriocheir sinensis. The sequence continues at coordinate 131,715 of NW_026112041.1, read as the reverse complement.
CCGAAGAAACGATATTACAGAGAATACGAAAATAAAAAGTCTGGAAACACAACATGGATGGACACTCTGATGACGACCCAGGCAACAAGGCCCCTGACACTCCCTGGACACTCTCTGAACAATGGACTGACACTGTGATGACGACCCAGGCAACAAGGCCCCTGACACTCCCTGGACACTCTCTGAACAATGGACTGACACTCTGATGACGACCCAGGCAACAAGGCCCCTGACACTCCCTGGACACTCTCTGAACAATGGACTGACACTGTGATAACGACCCACGCAACAAGGCCCCTGACACTCCCTGGACACTCTCTGAACAATGGACGGACACTTGATGACGACCCACGCAACAAGGCTGGACACTCTCTGAACAATGGATGGACACTCTGATGACGACCCACGCAACAAGGCCCCTGACACTCCCTGGACACTCTCTGAACAATGGACGGACACGCTGATGACGACCCACGCAACAAGGCCCCTGACACTCCCTGGACACTCTCTGAACAATGGACGGACACGCTGATGACGACCCACGCAACAAGTCCCCTGACACTTCCTGGACACTCTGAACACTGCCTTGACCATTTGCAACAAAAAAATATCCTCACGACGTAACCAAAAAAGGACAAAATCCCCCCCGACAAAAAAAAAAAAAATAGTTAACTTTCCAAAATATAACGAAATAGTTAAGTCACCAACAAGACATCAAAATAAAGAAGCCATAAAAAGAAAAAGAAAAAAAAAAACAAAGAAATCAACTCAAGCATTAGTAAAAAAAAATGACCTAACAAATCTAAAAAAGGTCAACTCCTGATCAGTCAAAAAATAGAAAAAAAAAACATATAATGACAAAATAAAACGAAACGTTTGAACTCAAAACCAAAAAAAAAAAAAAAAAAAAAAAAAATCAAATCAAATCAACACCAAAAAAACGAAACTGAGGAGAACTAAAACTAAGAGAAAAAAGAAAACCGGCAGCGGCTTGATTATCTTTGGCTTCACCCTGGCTTAGAGGGACAGACGAAGGAACACAGAAAGACAGGAATAAAGGGATGAACTGAAGTGTAAGAGAAAGAAGAAAGAAAAGAATATTATTATAAAGAAAAAAATTCTAGGAGAGAGGGAAGAATGGAGAGAAGGATGGAAAAAATGAGGAAAGAAAGGAAGAAAAATATAAAGAATAGGAGAAAGGGAGGAAGTAAACATAGAAGGCAACAAAGCAGATGTAGATCCAGAAAAAAATATACAGATGGACGGAATGAGATGAAAGGAAGAAAGAAAGGAAGAAAAATAGTTGCATGGGTGGGATGCTGACCCTGGCTAAGTGTTCAGGGTGGGATGCTGACCCTGGCTTAGTGTTCAGGGTGTGATGCTGACCCTGGCTTAGTGTTCAGGGTGGGATGCTGACCCTGGCTTAGTGTTCAGGGTGGGATGCTGACCCTGGCTTAGTGTTCAGGGTGGGATGCTGACCCTGGCTTAGTGTTCAGGGTGGGATGCTGACCCTGGCTTAGTGTTCAGGGTGGGATGCTGACCCTGGCTTTAGTGTTCAGGTGGGATGCTGACCCTGGCTTAGTGTTCAGGGTGGGATGCTGACCCTGGCTTAGTGTTCAGGGTGGGATGCTGACGCATTAGTGTTCAGGGTGGGATGCTGACCCTGGCTTTAGTGTTCAGGGTGGGATGCTGAACCTGGCTTAGTGTTCAGGGTGGGATGCTGACCCTGGCTTAGTGTTCAGGGTTGGATGCTGACCCTGGATTAGTGTTCAGGGTGGGATGCTGACCCTGGCTTAGGGGTCAGGGTGGATGCTGACCCTGGATTAGTGTTCAGGGTGGGATGCTGACCCTGGCTTAGTGTTCAGGGTGGGATGCTGACCCTGGCTTAGTGTTCAGGGTGGGATGCTGACCCTGGCATTAGTGTTCAGGGTGGATGCTGACCCTGGATTAGTGTTCAGGTGGGATGCTGACCCTGGATTAGTGTTCAGGGTGGGATGCTGACCTTTGATTAGTGTTCATGGTGGGATGCTGACAATTGATTAGTGTACAGGGTGGGATGATGACCCTAGATTAGTGTTCAGGGTGGGATGCTGACCCTTGATTAGTGTTCAGGGTGGGATGCTGACCCTGGATTAGTGTTCAGGGTGGGATGCTGACCCTGGCTTAGTGTTCAGGGTGGGATGCTGACCCTGGATTAGTGTTCAGGGTGGGATGCTGACCCTGGATTAGTGTTCAGTCAGGGATGCTGACCCTGGATTTGTGTTCAGGGTGGGATGCTGACCTGTGATTAGTGTTCAGGGTGGGATGCTGACCCTGGCTTAGTGTTCAGGGTGGGATGCTGACCCTGGATTAGTGTTCAGGGTGGGATGCTGACCCTGGGATTAGTGTTCAGGGTGGGATGCTGACCCTGGCTTAGTGTTCAGGTGGGATGCTGACCCTGGATTAGTGTTCAGGGTGGGATGCTGACCATGGATTAGTGTTCAGGGTGGGATGCTGACCCTGGATTAGTGTTCAGGGATGCTGACTGATTAGTGTTCAGAGGGATGCTGACCCTGGCTTAGTGTTCAGGGTGGATGCTGACCCTGATTAGTGTTCAGGGTGGGATGCTGACCCTGGATTAGTGTTCAGGGTGGGATGCTGACCCTGGCTTAGTGTTCAGGGTGGGATGCTGACCCTGGATTAGTGTTCAGGGTGGATGCTGACCCTGGCTTAGTGTTCAGGTGGGATGCTGACCCTGGCTTAGTGTTCAGGGTGGATGCTGACCCTGGATTAGTGTTCAGGGTGATGCTGACCCTGGCTTAGTGTTCAGGGTGGGATGCTGACCCTGGCTTAGTGTTCAGGGTGGGATGCTGACCCTGGCTTAGTGTTCAGGGTGGGATGCTGACCCTGGCTTAGTGTTCAGGGTGGGATGCTGACCCTGGATTAGTGTTCAGGGTGAGATGCTGACCCTGGCTTAGTGTTCAGGGTGGGATGCTGACCCTGGCTTAGTGTTCAGGGTGAGATGCTGACCCTGGCTTAGTGTTCAGGGTGGGATGCTGACCCTGGCTTAGTGTTCAGGGTGAGATGCTGACCCTGGCTTAGTGTTCAGGGTGAGATGCTGACCCTGGCTAAGTGTTCAGGGTGGGATGCTGACTGGCTTAGTGTTCAGGGTGGGATGCTGACCCTGGCTGAGGAGGTGGGGTGGTGGTGAGGGAAAGGAGGAGGTGGTGGGGTGGTGAGTGGAAAGAGAGGGTGGAGGGATGGAGGGAAGTGAGGAGGCGGTGGCGGGGGTGCAAGTGAGGGAAAGGAGAGGCAGGGGGTGGCGTGGAGGGAAAGGAGGAGGCGGTGGAAGGGGGTGGCGGGCGAGGGGAAAGGAAGGGAGGTGGTGGGGGGAAAAGAGGGCAAAGGAAAGGTAAGGAGGCAGGGGGCAAGAAAGGGAGGAAGGAGAGGGCAGGTGGCGGGGTGGCGTGGTGGGAAAGGAGGAGGCGGTGGCGGTGGTGGCGTGCGAGGAAAGGGAACAGGCGGCAGGCGGGGGTGGCGTGCGAGGGAAAGGAGTGAGGCGTGGCGGGGTGGCGTGGAGTGAAAGGAGGAGGCAGGCGTGGCGGTGGTTGAAGAGAGAAAGAAGGCGGTATAAAAGGCGAAAAGGAGGGAGGGAGGAGGCGGTGGCGGGGTGTGGCGTGCGAGGGAAAGGAGGAGGCGGTGGCAGGTGGCGAGGGAAAGGAGGAGGCGGTGGTGGGGGTGGCGTGCGAGGGAAAGGAAGAGGCGGTGGCGGGGGTGGCGTGCGAGGGAAAGGATGAGGCTGTGGCGGGGGTGGCGTGCGAGGGAAAGGATGAGGAGGGGGTGGGTGCGAGGCGTGCGAAGGAAAGAAGGATGCGGTGGCGGGGGGTGGCGTGCGAGGGAAAGGAGGAGGTGGTGGTGGGGTGGCGTGCGAGGGAAAGAAGGAGGCGGTGGAGGCAAAAGTGAAAAGAGGAAGAGGCAGTGTAGGGGGGATGGACAGTGAAGCGATGGCAGTGGTGCAGGGGAGGGGAAGGAGGAGGCGGCAGGTGGGGAAAGCGAGGGAGTGACGAGACAGGCGGTGGGTTAACGGGAGTGACAGGAAAGGAGGCGGTTACGGTGGTGGGAAGTATTCTTGAGGAAGGGAGGCGATGGAGGCGTGCGGGATGGCGTGTGAGGGAAAGCTAGATGGCAGAAGGGAGGGGTGCCAAAAAGGCAGGAGGTGGCGCGTGGGTGGTGGCGCAAGGGAAAGAGGATGGAAAGGCGGTGGCGGGGGTTAACGTGCATGAGGGAAAGGAGGAGGCGGTGGCGGGAGTGGTTGCGAGGGAAAGGAGGGAGGCAAGGTGGCGGATAACGTGTGAGTGAAAGGAGGTAGGCGGTAAGCAAAAGAAAGGGGTGGCGTGCGAAGGAAAGGAGGAGGCGGCGGCGGGGATAACGTGAGGGGAAAGGAGAGGAGGTGGGGAAGTGTGCGGGAGAGTGTGATAACGGGTGAGTGAAAGGAGGATAAGTGGTGGGTTGGGGTGGCGTGTGAGAGGAGGAGGTGGGACAGGCAGAGCAGGAGGGTGGCAGGGGTGATGCGGGAGGGAAAGGAGGGAGGCGGTGGCAGCGGTGGCGTGAGGGCCTGAGGGAGGCAGAGGCGATGGCGGGGGTGGCGGGCGAATGGACAGGAGGAGGCTGTGGCATGTGGCGTGACGCTCGAGGACAGGGAGGAAGGTTGTGGTTGGGGTGGCTGCGAATGATGGGTGGAGGAGTTGTGGGTTGGGAAGTGGATGCGGGTGAGGGGACAGAAGGAGGTTGTGTCGGTGGGCAAAAGCCGTGAAAGGTACAGTAGGAGGAGAGGTGGTATGGTGGGGGTGGCGAGGTCCGAGGGACAATAGGAGGTGATGGGGGTGGTGGTGATGTTTGAGGCACAGGCAGGAGGCAGTGTCTGAATGTGACAGGAGGACAGGAGGGGTGGCGTCTGAGGGACAGGAGGAAACGTGTGGTGGCGGGTGAGGCATGGGAGTAGGAATGGTGTGTGAGGGATAGCGTTGGGTATGTGAGGGACAGTAGTAGGAGGCGGTGAAGAGTGGGGAGAAGGCGTGCGAGGCCAGGAGGGGGGTGAGGAGGCAGTCAAGGAGTGCAAGGGGAGACAGGAGGAGGCAAGTGGACGGGGGTGGCGTGAGATGGGACAGGAGGGGAGGCGGTGGCGGGACTCTGGGTGAATGAGAGGAGGAGGCTGTAAGCCGAAGGTGAGTAAAAGAGGGACAGAGAGGCTAGGTGGGGGCCAAAGGAGGACAGTAGGAGGTGACAAAGGCGAAATGAGGGGACAGAAGAGGAGGCGGTGGTCAAGGCTGAGGGACAGTGGGAAGTAGGCGGGTGGCGGGGTGCAAACAAAGTGGGAGGGACAGGAGGGAGGCGGAGGGGTTGTAAGCAGTGAGGACATAAAGAGGCAGTGGTGGTGGGGGTGGTGGGGGAGGGACAGAAGAGGCAGTGTGGTGGGTACCAAAGAGGGACAGGTGAAGCAGTGGTGTGGTGGTGGCAGGGCAAGTGAGGGACAGGAGGAGGCGGTATGGTGTGCCAGATAGGACAAAGGAAGAGGTGTGGTGGATGTGCGAGGAGGACAGGAAGGAGGCGGTGGCAGGGTTGGAGGCGAGGGACAGGGAGGAGGAGGTGGAGGGGTGGTGTACGAGGGACAGAAGGAGGGTGGGGAAGTGGCGTGCGAGGGACAGGAGGACATGCTGTGGTGGGTGGTATGGGTGGGAGGGACAGGAGGAAACGGTAGGGAGTGGCGGGGGGGAGAAGAAGGAAGTGGTATCGGCTGAGACAGGTGGGAGGAGGTGGCTGAGTTGGCGGGTGAGGACAGGCAGGAGGCGGTGTTGGGGGTGGTGGAGAGGGACAGGAGGAGGCAGAGTGGCGTTTCTGGCAGAGGGGAGGAGGAGGCGTGGTGGTAGGGCTGGTGTGCTAGAGAGGGGAGTGAGGTGGCTGCTGAGCAAGGGAGGGACAGGAGGAGTGTGGCGGGGGGTAAGCCGTGCATGGGACAGGAGGAGGCGGGTGGCAAGGGGTGGCGTGCGGAGGGACAGAGAGTGAGGCTGTGGCGGGGGTGGTGGGGGTGGCGTGGGATGAGGGACAGGAAATGGAGGCAGAGTGGCGGGAAGAGTATGTAAGGAAGTGTGACTTATGGAGGTAGGGATAGTGGCGGTGGCAAATGGAGCTGAGGCAGAGGGACAGGAAGAGGCGGGGTGTTGGGGGTGGCATGTGAGGGACAGGTGAGGAGGCGGTGGTAGGGAGGGCGAGCGAGGGGACAGGAGGAGGCGGCAGTGGTGTGGTGAGCGATGTGTAAGGCGTGGTGGGAGGTGGCGTGCGGGGGGCGTGGAGGGGACAGGGAGGGAGTGCAGTGGCGGGGTGTGGCGGCATGAGGGACAGAGAGGAGTAGGGGTGGCGGAGACACGTGTGAGGGACAGGAGGAGGCGGAGGCCTAAAGTGGAAGACAGGAGGAGATGGGTGGCGGGAGTGGCGTGGAGGGGACAGGGAGAGGACGGTGGTATGATGTCGTGCGAGGGATGCAGAGGATGGTGTGAGGTAATAAAAGGCGTGTGGAGGCACTGGAAGAATAGGAGGCGGGTGTGGAAGGTGTGGAGGGACAGGAAGGAGGTGGCGATGGGGAAAGCGGAGGAGACAGGAGGAGGTGGCGGGGGTGGTGTGCGAGTGGGACACGTGTGAGAGGTGGCGATGGGGTGGCGTGGGAGTGGAGCAGGAGGAGATGGCGAGGGGGGTGGCGTGCGAGGGAGCAGGAGGAGGGTGGTGGTGGACAAGCGATGGACAGGAGGTAGGGTGAGATGGTGGAGGAACAGTGTAGGTGGAAGTGGAGGGAGAGGCGATTGAGGCGGTGGCGGTGGCGGAGGGACAGGAGGAAGGGCGATGGGGTGGCGTGCGAGGAGGTAAGAGGGCGGCGATGGGGGTGGCGTGCGAGGGACAGGAAGAGGATATGGCGATGGGGTGGATGTGGCGTGAGGGACAGGAAGAGGTGGCGATTGAGGTGGTGGAAAGTGAGGGACAAGAGGGATATAAAGAAGGGGGTGGCGCAAGAGATACAAGGAAGAGGTGGCGATGGGGTGGTGCGAGGGGACAGGAGGAGGGGGAGAAAAGCAGGGACAGGAAGAGGTGGTGATGGGGGGTGGCGTGGAGGGACAGTGAAGAGGAAGTGATTGAGGCAAGTGTGCGAGAGGACAGGAAGAGGTATAAAGTAGATGGGGTGGCGTGCAGAGGGACAGGAAGAGGTGGCGATGGGAAAATATGGCGATGGGGGGTGGCGTGCTAGGGACAGGATATGGTGATTGAAGGGGGGTGTCTGTAGTAAAGAGGACAAGGGAAGAGGTGGTGAAGGGGGTGTCTTATGGTGAGTAAAAGGGATATAGGGCGATGGGGTGGCGTGTGAGGGACAGGAAGAGGTGGTGATAGGGGTGGGTGCGAGGAGAGGGAGGATATGGCGATGGGGGTGGCGTGCGAGGGACAGGGAAGAGGTGAAGATGGGCGGGAAGTGGCGTGCGGAGATGGACAAGGAAGAGGTGGCGATGGGGGGGCGTGCCTTGAGGAGAGGATATAAGGATGGGGGGGGTATGAAGACAGGGAAGAGGTGGCAATGGGGTGGCAAAAGTGAGAGGGACAGGAGGATATGGCGATGGGGGTGGCGTGCGAGGGACAGAAGAGGTGGCGATGGGGTGGGCTCCTTGCATGAGGGACATGGAAAGAGGAGGCTGCGGCGAGTGGGGCGAAGCCAAAAGTGAGGGACAGGGAGATATGGCGGATGGGGTGGCGTGCAAGTGAAGGACAGGGGAAGATTTGGCAATGGGGTGGCCTGGTGGCGAGGGACAGGAAGGAGGGGTATGATGCGGGGTGGCGTGCGAGGGACAGGAGGAGGCGGTGGCGATGGGGTGGCGTGCGAGGGACAGGGATAGTTATGGTGGCGGGGGGGTGTGGTGTGCGAGGGACAGGAGGGAAGGCAGTGGAGTGCATGGGGTGTATAGTGCCATGGCGTGCGAGGTAATTGACAGGAAGAGGAGGTGGTGGCTGGGGTGGCGTGCGAGGGACAGGTGAGGAGGCTGGCTGGGTGGCGTGTTCGATGGACAGGAGGAGGCTGGTGGCGGGGGTGGCGTGCGATGGACAGGTGAGGCAAGTTGGCGGTGGCGCTGGTGGCGTGCTGACAGTGGAGGGACAAATGAGAGCTGTGGCTGGGGTGGCTGTGCAAAAGGGACAGGAGGAGGCAGGCGGGGTGGTGGCGTCTGGTAGGGACAGGAGGAGGCGGTGGCTGGCGTGGGAGTCAGGACAGGAGATTGAAGTTGGTGTCCTCGGGGTTGCGCGTGCGATGGACAGGAGGAGGCGATGGGTATGGGGCTGGCGCTGTAAAGTGACAGAGGAGGCAGGCTGGCAGGGATGTGCGTGCAAGGGACAGCAGGAGAGGCGGTGGCTGGGGTGGCAATGCAGGAGGGACAGGAGGAAGCTGTGGTCAGTGGGATGACAGCGCGAGGGGACAGGTGGAGGAGGCGTCTGGAGGTTGGTGGCGTGCGTAGGGGTACAGGATGATATGGAGATGCTGCGGTTGTGTGGCGTGAGGGACAAGAGAGAGGCGAAGCTGCGTGGCAGGATTGGGTTCGAGGGACAATGGAGGCGGGCGTGGCAGGGGAGAGACTGAGAAGTGGTCTGGGGCTGCGCGAGGGACAGTAGAGTGTCGGCTGGATGCTAGAGGGACAGCAGGAGGTGGTGATGGGGATGATGTGCGAGGGGCAGATAGAGGAGGCAAGGTGGCGATGGCATGCGTACTGGAAAAGGCGAGGGACAGTGGTAAGATGTGGCGATGACGTCTGAGCAGATAGAGGGGTGGCGTGCGAGGGACAGGGAAGAGGATGAAAGCGATGGGGGGGTGGCGTGCAAGGGACAGGAAGATGGGCGATGCTGGGGTTGGCGCGAGGGATAGGAGGAGGCGGTGGATGGGGGTGACGTGGTGAGGGGCAGGAGGAGGCGGTGGCGGGGAGGGAGGTGGCATGCGAGGTACTGGAAAAGGCGAGGGACAGTAAGAAGTGGCGATGGGGATGGCGTGCGAGGGACAGGAAGAGGTGGCGATGGGGGTGGCGTGCAAGGGACAGGAAGATGTGGCGATGGGGGTGGCGTGCGAGGGATGGTGGAAGGAGGTGTAAGGATGGGGATGTATGCAAGGAGGACAGGAAGAGTTGATGATGGGGGTGTAAGCAGGAAGAGGTGGCGATGGGGTGGCGTGAGAGGACAGGAAGAGTTGGCGATGGGGGTGGCAAGTGAGGGGACAGGAAGATAAGTATGATTAAAGGCAAAAGGATGGACAGGAAGAGGTAAGGATGGGGGACAGGAGGGACAGGCAGGTGGCGATGGGGTGGCGCGAGGGACTGAAGAGGTGGCGATGGGGAAAGAGGGACAGGCGAAGTGGCGGATGGGGTGAGAGGGACAGGAAGAGGTGGCGATGGGGGTGGCCTCATGAGGGGACTGGGGGAGGGACGGCTGATGGGGGTGGTGCGAGGAACAGAAGAGGTGGCGATGGGGTGGCGGAAGAGGGACAGGGAAGAAGGATGATGAAATTAAGAGGGACAGGAGGATTTGCTGATAAAAAGAAAAGAGGAATGGTGGGGAAGAGGGAAAGGATGGGGTGGTGCGAGGGACAGGAGGATGGCGATGGGGGTGGAAAATAGGGACAGGAAGAGAAGGATGGGGTGGCGACGGACAGGAAGAGGTGGGGTGGCGTGAGGGGCAGGAAGAGGTGGCAATGGGGGTGGCGTGAGGACAGGAAGAGGGGGCGATGGGGCGTGCGAGGGAGAGGAGGATATGGCGATGGGGGGTGGCGTGCGAAGGACAGGAAGAGGTGGCAAATAAAAAAGGTGGCGTGCGAGGTGGAAGAGGTATGATGGGGTGGCGCGAGGGAGAGGAGGATATGATGGGGTGGCGAAGGACAGGAAGAGGTGGTAATGGGGTGGCGTGCAAGAGGGACAGGAAGAGGTGGCGATGGGGTGGCTTGCGAGGGACAGGAAGAGGTGGCGATGGGTGGCGTGCGAGGGCAGGAAGAGGTGGCGATGGGGTGGTGCAATGGACTGGAAGAGGTGGCGATGGGGGGTATGCGAGGGACAGGAAGAAGTGGCGATGGGGGTGGCATGAGGGACAGGAAGATGTGGTTATCAGTGGCGTGCGAGGGACAGGAAGAGGTGGCGATGGGGATGGCGTGCGAGGGACAGGAAGAGGTGGCGATGGGGGTGGCGTGCAAGGGACAGGAAGATATGGCGATTGGGGTTGCGTGCGATGGACAGGAAGAGGTGGCGATGGGGATGGCGTGCGAGGGACAGGAAGAGGTGGCGATGGGGGTGGCGTGCGAGGGACTGGAAGAGGTGGCGATGGGGGTGGCGTGCGAGGAACAGGAAGAAGTGGCGATGGGGGTGCCCTGCGAGGGACAGGAGGATTTGCCGATGGGGGTGGCGTGCGAGGGACAGGAAGAGGTGGCGATGGGGGTGGCGTGCGAGGGACAGGAGGATATGGCGATGGGGGTGGCGTGCTAGGTGTGGTGCCCCGCGGGCCGCGACACCACTAGCTCCAGTGTCATCATCTTCTCCTGCAATATTTTCCGATGACAACAGCGGTATCGACCGCTAAAGCACAACACGGACTCCAACACATGATTGTCCCCAAACGTACTGCTCATTTACCAACCTATACACAATTGCCCATTAACGCACCCGCTTATCTCTCTAAGCCAAAACACAATCAACCGCGGCCAAAACACGATCAACCGCGGAACAAAATGTTATGAAAACAAAGCTGCGTCACCGCGTGACAGCTACACTAAGGATTAAAATCGAGTGTAAGCCAACCTTATTACACATGTCGGTTAGGTAGATTATTGTATGAACTCGGTGTGAGTTTGATGTATGACTCACACGCCTGACGTATTACCCTCGTGATGTCTGTATGTATGTCATGCCTATATAAGAAGCATTTATTCAGGCTAGATATCAGATCAGCCAGCACTCTGCTCGTGTGCTGTACACCCATTTGTCCTTCCCTAGACAACATGGGCAGAACATTCATCTTTGCTACTGTGAGTATGGAGTGAAGTGGTACCATAGAGGAAAGCGTATCTAACATATCTATTGTGTTCTATTATCTTAGTTTTACTTAGGATTATATTTCTATGATACTTTATTGTGTGAGTTTTTACTCAATATTATACCAGTGCTAACGTCAGTAACCAATAGTGAAAGAAAACCTGAAGACTCATTGAGTCTCGTAAGCCAGTCGCTGGTTTAAACAATATTTTTACCCTTTGTAATATTAAGTAGTATTAAGGTAGAATAAAATACATAGAAGAAAGGCGACACCGTTTCATCACCCCATTTACGAACTCCTTTAAATACTCCTAAAGTACCAGAATTTTAAGTCAAGTGTCACTAGTACAAACAGTGTGTCGTCCTCCCTGTGTGACCTGGATTACGGGTCCCAACATTGGTGTCAGGTGTGGGGTGGTGAAACTTGTGGTGAAACTGTGGTGAAACTTGTGGTGAAACTTGTGGTGAAACTTGCGATTTATATTGGTTTATATTGGTATTGTACTGGTGTATGTCCACATCCGAAAGCGAGGGAGAAGACAGTTATTCTTGGAATTACGGGAATAAGACTTTAGAGTTAAAAATGCCAGACCAAGGCAAGAACCCTCCCCCCACCAAAGGAGATGGAAAATCGATCACCCTTGCCCATGATGATCTTGTCACGCTACTTAGCCGTCATACCTTGAATGATTTTAGTAGAGTGCAGGGACTCTTATATTTTTGTGGTGGAGAAGTATTATGTAGCAATGCACCAATCCTACTATGCCATAAGCTTGAAAATAAAGGGATAGAGGATATTGATTGCCGGACACAGGCAAACTGGGACACTACCGGAAAGATTGAGTTAGCCAAACAATATGCCCTGGGAGCAGCGCGCGATCATCTCCTCGGTTGTATCACTAGATGTGGACAGGATTGGGAAAAGTAAAGGAAGACTTCCTACGTGTGTTTCTCTACAGTAAGGACCTTTCGGTCCTCCAGAAAGAATTGAGAGGCAAAACGGCGGACAGAGAAAACATCCGCACTTCCTCATCCGCCTGGAGACATTGAGAGACGAGTTGATCGCTCTCAAGCCTGACAATGCCAGTTTGCTAACTGAGATAACCGCTTTACGGCTCAGAGAGGCTTTCCCTCCGGCCCTCTTACTCATCCTAAAGGAGGAAGAAAAGGGGGACCCACAGAAGGTATTAAAGAAAGGGTATGAGTATATTAAAGTTTATCCAGAGTCGAAGCTATCCGATGCCGATATCGCCAAAGAAATAAAAGTGCTGAACGTCTGTTCCACCCAGGCATCCGGACCCAAACATGTCTCACAAGCCCGTCCTCCACGCCCTCCAGGCCAGTTACGTTACCCGATACCCCAAAGGGGAGGACGGCACGCCGCGCCACCTACACGCCCATATGGGAACGCGCCCACGCCACCTACATGTTATGCTTGTGGGTATGTAGGACACATGGCTCGCGATTGCACATATGGAAGGCAGTATAGGGGTGCCTACCACCCACCAACGGGCTCTCGGTACCCTCAGTACCAGCCCACTCGAAACAGGCGTCAGCCTGTCTCGCCTTGCGCTGCCTGGCGCCCGGAGTACACGGCCGGTTCCTCACCCCGTAGCTCCTGGGTCAACCCTGACCACGAGAAGAACAAAAAAAAAAACGACCCCAGAGTAGCAGCTGCGGCAGTCCACGGCCCTACCAACGCCCTCACGTTGAGATTGTGCGTAGGCGCTAATGCACCAACGGAGGTGGTTTACGCAATGCTAGACACAGGAGCAGGAGCGTCCCTAATAGAAGAAGATTTATTTAGGAAGGTAGGCGGGAAGATGATAGTTACAGAACCTCTCTCCATACAAGGGGTAGAGAAATTATAGAAAAATTTGTAGTAATATCACAAGGTATAGTGTTACCAACAGCAGTTTTGTTGGGCCTAGAATTTATGTGGAGACAAAATGTGGTAGCTGCACCGCTGGCCACACCTGGGCAGTTTAGTGTAATGGTGGGCGCCTACCCAGTGGAAGTACATTCCCTGGCTGCAGACGATATGAGCCCGTACCCAGAAGATTGACTAACCGACCATAAACCTACTTTAGACGAGATGGAGGAAGTACCAGTGAAAGCATACGCTATTAACGTGGCGTCCTTGCTACCAGGCACGGCAGGGTATGTCACTCTGGAGGCAGAGATTGGCAGAGCCCAGCAAGCCTTATTTCTCCCAAGGTCCAATGATATCCCTTCTTCATTTTTATTTCCCGGGTGAGTAACCTTAACTCCTAACGTCAAACAAACCAAAGGCAAATTCATCATTCCCTATGCTAACCCAACTGAAGAAACTATTGAGATGCCAACAGGTGAAGTGATGGGACACATTTATTCTTGTCACTCAGAATACTATCAATCATCGACTAATGAATGTGTAGCGGCTGTCACAAAAACAGCTACAAAGCCGCCTGTCACCCAGTCAAGTAAGCAGATGGTACTCGATAAGCTGATAGACGAGCTATTTTTACCCTCACAACGGGAAAATTGCTGTCTGAAGGGCCTAACCCGCAAGTATCCTGATGTGTTTGCTCTAAAAAACGAGCCACTCACTATTACCCCCTATTTTGTTCACACTTTAAGGCTAAAAAATGACAATCCTATATAAAAGCCATACCCAATACCAGTAAAATATCATAAAGAAATAGAGATTCAGCTCAAGGACCTTGAGGCCCAGGGTATTATACGCCCTAGTGCGTCACCCTACAGCGCACCTCTAGTCCCTGTTGCTAAAAAGGATGGTGGAGTCAGACTTTGTCTCGACTACCGCGCTTTGAACGATGAAATGATTGATGACAAACATCCCCTCCCTAACATTAACCTCATTTTGCAACAGTTAGGGGAAAGTAAAGTATTCACCTCCCTTGATTTGCGCCGGGGCTACCACCAAGTCCCATTGGCAGAGGAATCTAAACACTTGACAGCCTTCACGACACCTTATGGCCTCTATGAATTCACTACAGTCCCCTTTGGATTAAAAACAGCACCTGCAGCCTATCAACGGATCATGAATCAAGTTCTCATAGGTCTGACAGGAAGAATTGTACATGTATACCTTGATGATTTGATAGTACAAGGGAAAGACATGGACCATCACCTAAAGAACCTCCATGCCGTCTTGGACAGACTGCAGAAGGCTCACCTGTCCTTAAGACTAGATAAGTGTTCCTTTTTCAAAGAGCAAGTAGATTATCTGGGTCACATTGTTAGTGCTTCTGGCTTGAAGCCTCAGCCCTCAAAGGTACAGGCGGTGCAATAACTCACTCCTCCGAAAACAGTCAAAGAACTTCAAGGTTTCCTGGGATTGGTTAACTTTTATAGGAAATTAATTAAATACTTTGACAAGATAGCATCCCCACTTAATAATTTACTCAAAGGGAGTAAAGTAACCAATAATCATAAGACACATCTGGAGAGGAATTAAGAGCCATTGCATGAATTTAGCACACTCAAAGAACAGTCTAACGACTGACATTGTTTTAGCCTTTCCGGATTTCCGGAAGCCCTTCAATCTCACCACAGATGCGTCAGATAAGGCAATAGGTGGTGTGTTGCAACAAAGGATGAAATGGTAGTTTACGTCCCATAGCATATTTTAGTAGAACCCTGAATGGAGCAGAACGTAACTACTCAGCGGTAGAGAGAGAAGCTTTAGCAGTCATCTATGGCCTCAGTACTAACCGACCCCTTATCTTGGGTTATAGGATACACATCCTGTCGGACCCGAGACCACGGACGTGGCTGTTAAAAGCACAGTACCTAGCAGCAGGATTGCACGCTGGCAGACACTTCTAGGAGAATTTGACTTTAGTATTGATTATCTCCCAGGCTCCAGCAACATGGTAGCAGATTTTTTGTCAAGGATTAGGAATCAGGAGAGCGACGTGATAGAAGGCGAATTGGATGCTCGAATTATGTCTGTCACCTTACGGGTGGACAGGACATGTCTGTCGCCTCTCCGGAGGGACATGACAAACAGGATAAGTTTATCCATTGGAGTCTTGCTGGACTCATGGATCACCAGGATCGCGATCCTGAGCTGAGAGAATTGAAGAATGCTTTTGAACAGACCACCGGTGGTAACGTACATGAGAGAGATGAGAGAGATGAGAGAAAGGTTGCAGAGAGGAGCAATGTAACGTTAATGCAGCTAAGAGGCACTTCAAAAAACTGCCTCTTAGTGAAGTGTGTGTAGAGAACGGCATTCTCTACCGCGATGTTTGCGATGAATACAACAAGCAGAAAAGACTGGTTATCGTTCCACCGCTACATTCCTAACGCGTTAGCTTTGGCGCATTCCATGCTACCTGCAGGGCATGGAGGCACTAAGGTTACGTTGGCACGCTGTCGCAAATTTGCGTACTGGCCGGGAATGAAGGCGGACGTGGAGCAATATGTCAGATCTTGTCCTGTCTGTTGTCGGTTTAAGAAGAGGGATCCCGCCAGCTCCACTTATGAGGTATCCAGAGGTTGGCCAACCGTTTGACAGAGTCCATATGGATATTGTCGGACCTTGTCTGTTTCAGACGAAGGCTATAGGTATGTACTGACAGTGATAGACGTCCTGTCACGCTTCTTGGTAGCAACCCCTTCGTACGAAGGCAGCCAAGGAAGTGGCAGCTGCGTTCTACAAGAACGTAGTCTGTGTACACAGCATCCCGCCGATTCTAGTCACGGATCAAGGAAAGAGTTCGTCAACACTCTCTTACGAGAGTTGACTCAGTTGTTACAGATTGATCATCTAAGACAACTCCTTATCACCCGTCTGCAAACGGTGTGATAGAAAGGCCTAATGGCACCTTAATAAATATCTTGAGAACTTTGTGCGAGGACAATCGCGGTATCTGGGACCAAATGCTTCCGGTTGCAACACACGCCTACAACACTGCCTACCATCGTGTTCTGAAAGATTCACCATTTTCTTGCTTTTCTCTCGGGACCCAAATGTTCCTTTTGAAGTGCTTGAGAATAAACTCCAACCTTGTTATGATGTTGACAGCTATAAAGCATTTACTTAGTGTCGCGCAGCGGACCTATAAACTATGTCAGACCAATATAGATATAGGATGGCAGGAGTCAGAAAGAATGTTTAGGAAATCCAAACCCAAACAGGTGGTAGTAGGAGATCGGGTCTACTTAAGGCATGTATGTACAAAGGGCGAACCAAAGAAGCTCCAGCCCTTGTTCAATGGACCTTTAGGGTGCTAGAAAAATAAGCCCTGTAGTCTTACGACTGCGTCATGTTAGAGGTGGTAAGATCAAGACAGTTCACACAAATAATGTTCAGGTCGTTCACGAGAACTCTTGGCTTCCATGACTCTCCTAATGTCAGGCGTGCATACCCTCTCCCTGATCAAGTAGTAGAAGTGGACCCACTCCCCATGACTTATTCCCCGAGGAGCCGCTGCCAGTGTCCTTTCCCGCTCCTTCCGAGCTCTCCTCACCGGCTCCTGTCTCCTCAGATGCTTCAGAGGTCCCCTCATTGGTTCCTCAGCTCCTTCAGAGCCCTGTGTCAGTCGCTCATTACGCTCCAATACGGTACCCCCTTCTCTCCCCAATGTCATGGAACGCCCTCTTGAGTATCGCCAACGCCCAACGAACTGATGCCCCCTATAATTACAGATCCTGGGTGTTGCCCTCCTTGTCTTCCCTTGATCCCTCCCGGAGCAACCCATTCGTCCCGGCCTCGTCTTCTCCCCAGTCTTTAAGATGCTGTTGACAGGACGGTACTATGTTGTCCCCGTCGTCATCAAGACGGACGACATCCAACGTCCTCTCATCAACGTGGCAAATCTAACAGCGGAAGTTTCATGGTCGATTGAACATATGAATCAATCGTTCCCTACTGTTGGTCTACTCAGGCGCACTCTAGACTCTTTTCACATTGAGTTTGCGAAGTTATTCAAAGATCTTAACAGCTTTCTGTCGGCTATGAGTGGTCGAGATGAAGCCTGTTTCGACTCGCCAGAAGCGAGGCCGTGGATTTCCTTGGCTCGGTAGCAAACCTCCTTTTCGGTACGGCCACCAGGCCCAAATAGATGTGATACACGGGAAGCTCTCCCAGCTCTACACTCTGTCCACAGACGAGAGACGTCAACTTAACCTCCATCAGGAAGTCCTCAACGCCACAGTTCGGGACCTCCGTCATGTTCATTCTGCCATCTCCCGTCTAGAGTCCGCCTCGGCTTTGGCCTCAGCTGTTATCCGTCAGTTCTCATTAAGAACCTTGCAAATTGAAGGGGAAATGCGTATTTTGGAGACTATCCTTCTCATTCAGTTGGCACTTAGTGACCTGAATCATGATACTCTGAATCTCAAGCTTGGCCTTCAGCAGCTGTCCCAAACGCAGGTTTCCCCTCTCCTCCTTCCAAATGATGTACTATTTCGTGTGCTCAGCAATGCGTCACTCCATTACCCAGGCCTACTTTTCCCTGCAGCACATGAATATTTAGCATTGTATAGAGATGTCTCTAGGGTTATTTCTAAAGGTACGCTTTCCTCAGGAACCCTTTACTTCTACTTACAAATCCCCATGAAAGGGGATCCCTCTGACGTGTTCGATGTGTTTAAAATGGACGCGTTGCCTTTTCATCTTGATGGCACGCCATATTTTCTGCACACCGACACGCTTTCCACTTACCTTGCGGTTTCTGAAGACCGCACTCACTATATGCTCTTAGACTCCTTGGACCGCTGTACTAAACACCACCTGCTCTATGTGTCCCCTGTCGCCCCTGTTCACTGACTTCTGTCCGGCGCTGCGAGATCGCTCTTTCTCGATCGCCCAGACGACCTCTCGCTGTGTTCTAAGTCTCTCCTCAGAGTCTTCCCCCCGGTCTTCATCCCGTCTCCTGCGGGCTGGGTCTTCGCTACCGATACTCCCCAGGTGGTCACCATGGTCTGCCCGGACAGCCCGGTCTCCAAATACAGGCAGACCATCAACGGGACGGGTCTCCTCAGCCTCGGCATGGGCTGTAGTGCCCACTCCGACGCCTTCAGCCACCCTGCCTCTGCTACTATGGACGGTGACGCCCCGCTGACGGTTCATCGCGCCCCCTTCCACAGCGGACGTGACGTGGTCGCAGCGCTCCTGGCCAGGACTCCCTTGGCCTTCCCTCCCCGCCGCCGTCCCCCGGGTCGTCTCTGGCCCCCTGCTGGACCTCCTCCAGCACTTCACGCGCTCCAGGAATCTGTCTCCGGTCCCCGCCTTCGACCCCTTCCTCCCTTGGTGGGGGTGGCTGCTCCTCCTCGGCGTCGTCTTCGTCGCCGGTGGGGTGGCCTTCTTCTGTCTCTTCAGGTCCCGTCTCTCGCAGGACTCCTCCCCCACGATCCCGCCATCCCCGTCTTGGCCCTCCATGGTCGTCCGCCGGGCGGAACGCTTCGTGCCACGAGGACGTGGCGTGATTTTAACGGGGGGGTATGTGGTGCCCCGCGGGCCGCGACACCACTAGCTCCAGTGTCATCATCTTCTCCTGCAATATTTTCCGATGACAACAGCGGTATCGACCGCTAAAGCACAACACGGACTCCAACACATGATTGTCCCCAAACGTACTGTTCATTTACCAACCTATACACAATTGCCCATTAACGCACCCGCTTATCTCTCTAAGCCAAAACACAATCAACCGCGGCCAAAACACGATCAACCGCGGAACAAAATGTTATGAAAACAAAGCTGCGTCACCGCGTGACAGCTACACTAAGGATTAAAATCGAGTGTAAGCCAACCTTATTACACATGTCGGTTAGGTAGATTATTGTATGAGCTCGGTGTGAGTTTGATGTATGACTCACACGCCTGACGTATTACCCTCGTGATGTCTGTATGTATGTCATGCCTATATAAGAAGCATTTATTCAGGCTAGAGATCAGATCAGCCAGCACTCTGCTCGTGTGCTGTACACCCATTTGTCCTTCCCTAGACAACATGGGCAGAACATTCATCTTTGCTACTGTGAGTATGGAGTGAAGTGGTACCATAGAGGAAAGCGTATCTAACATATCTATTGTGTTCTATTATCTTAGTTTTACTTAGGATTATATTTCTATGATACTTTATTGTGTGAGTTTTTACTCAATATTATACCAGTCCTAACGTCAGTAACCAATAGTGAAAGAAAACCTGAAGACTCATTGAGTCTCGTAAGCCAGTCGCTGGTTTAAACAATATTTTTACCCTTTGTAATATTAAGTAGTATTAAGGTAGAATAAAATACATAGAAGAAAGGCGACACCGTTTCATCACCCCATTTACGAACTCCTTTAAATACTCCTAAAGTACCAGAATTTTAAGTCAAGTGTCACTAGTACAAACAGTGTGTCGTCTCCCCTGTGTGACCCGGATTACGGGTTCCAACATAGGGACAGGAGGAGGTGGCGATGGGGGTGGCTTGCGAGGGACAGGAAGAGGTGGCGATGGGTGTGGCGTGCGAGGGGCAGGAAGAGGTGGCGATGGGGGTTGCGTGCGAGGGACAGGAGGATATGGCGATCGGGGTGGCGTGCAAGGGACAGGAAGATGTGGCGATGGAGGTGGCGTGCGAGGGACAGAAGGATATGGCGATGGGGGTGGCGTGCGAGGGACAGGAAGAGGTGGCGATGGGGGTGGCGTGCGAGGGACAGGAGGATATGGTGATGGGGGTTGCGTGCGAGAGACAGGAAGAGGTGGCGAGGGGGGTGGCGTGAGGACAGGAAGAGGTGGCGATGGGGGTGGCAAAGGAGGGACAGGAAGAGGTGGCGAAGGGGGTGGTGTGCGAGGGACAGGAAGAGGTGGCGATGGGGGTGGCGTGCGAGGGACAGGAGGATATGGCGATGGGGGTGGCGTGCGAGGGACAGGAAGAGGTGGCGATGGGGTGGCGCGGGAGGGACAGGAAGAGGTGGCGATGGGGTGGTGTGCGAGGGACAGGATGAGGTGGCGATGGGGATGGTGTGCGAGGGACAGGAAGAGGTGGCGATGGGGGTGTCGTGCGAGGGACAGAAGGATATGGCGATGGGGTTGTCGTGCGAGGGACAGGAAGAGGTGGCGATGGGGGTGGCGTGCGAGGGACTGGAAGAGGTGGCTATGGGAGTGGCGTGCGAGGGACAGGAAGAGGTGGCGATGGGGGTGGCGTGCGAGGGACAGGAAGAGGTGGCGATGGGGGTGGCGTGGGAGGGACAGGAAGAGGTGGCGATGGGGGTGGCGTGCGAGGGACAGGAAGAGGTGGCGAAGGGGGTGGCGTGCGAGGGACAGGAGGATATGGCGATGATGTTGGCGTGCGAGGGACGGGAAGAGGTGGCAATGGGCGTGGCGTGCGAGGGACAGGAAGTGGGGGCGAAGGGGGTGGGGTGCGTGGGACAGGAGGATATGGCGATGGGGGTGGCGTGCGAGGGACTGGAAGAGGTGGCTATGGGAGTGGCGTGCGAGGGACAGGAAGAGGTGGCGATGGGGGTGGCGTGGGAGGGACAGGAAGAGGTGGCGATGGGGGTGGGGTACGAGGGACAGGAGGATATGGCGATGGGGTTGGCGTGCGAGGGACAGGAAGAGGTGGCTATGGGAGTGGCGTGCGAGGGACAGGAAGAGGTGGCGATGGGGGTGGCGTACGAGGGACAGGAGGATATGGCGATGGGGTTGGCGTGCGAGGGACAGGAAGAGGTGGCGATGGGGGTGGCGTGCGAGGGACAGGAGGATATGGTGATGGGGGTGGCGTGCGAGGGACAGGAAGAGGTGGCGAGGGGAGTGGCGTGCGAGGGACAGGAAGAGGTGGCGATGGGGGTGGCGTGCGAGGGACAGGAGGATATGGCGATGGGGGTGGCGTGCGAGGGACAGGAAGAGGTGGCGATGGGGTGGCGTGCGATGGACAGGAAGAGGTGGCTATGGGAGTGGCGTGCGAGGGACAGGAAGAGGTGGCGATGGGGGTGGCTTGCGAGTGACTGAAAGAGGTGGCGATTGGGGTGGCGTGCGAGGGACAGGAAGAGGTGGCGATGGGGGTTGCTTGCGAGGGACAGGAGGATATGGCGATGTGGGTGGCGTGCGAGTGACAGGAAGAGGTGGTGATGGGGGTTGCGAGCGAGGGACAGGAAGAGGTGGCGATGGGGGTAGCGTGCGAGGGACAGGAAGAGGTTGCAATGGGTGTGGCGTGCGAGGGACAGGTAGAGGTGGCGATGGGGGTGGCGTGCGAGGGAAAGGAAGATGTGGCGATGGGGGTTGCGTGCAAGGGCCAGGCGGATCGGGCAATGGGGGGGGCGTGCGAGGGACAGGAAGACGGGGCGAGGGGGGTGGCGTGCGAGTGACAAGAGGATATGGCGATGGTGGTGGCGTGCGAGGGACAGGAAGACGTGGCGATGGGGGTGGCGTGCGAGGGACTGGAAGAGGTGGCGATGGGGTGGCGTGCGAGGGCCATAAGGATCTGGCGATGGGGTGGCGTGCGATGGACAGGATGAGGTAGCGATGGGGTGGCGAGGGACAGGAAGATGTGGTAATGGGGTGGCGTACGAGGGACAGGAGGATATGGCGATGGGGGTGGCGTGCGAGGGACAGGAAGAGGTGGCGATGGGGGTGGCGTGCGAGGGACAGAAAGATGTGGTAATGGGGTGGCGTGCGAGGGACAGGAAGATGTGGTAATGGGGTGGTGTGCGAGGGACAGGAAGAGGTGGCGATGGGGGTGGCGTGCGAGGGACAGGAGGATATGTCGATGGGGGTATCGTGCGAGTGACAGGAAGAGGTGACGATGGGGGTGGCGTGAGAGGGATAGGAGGATATGGCGATGGGGGTGGCGTGCGAGGGACAGAAAGAGTCGGAGATGGGGGTGGCGTACGAGGGACAAGAGGAGGCTGCAACGAGTGGTGGCGTGCGATGGACAATTAATGCACAGAGCACCAGTACACGTGCATAACACGGACATTTGTGTTGGCTGCTGGGGGAACTGGGGTGCCGAGTGTGTAGGAAAGGGAAATGAATAGGTGTACTACTAGTTAGTCTTGGTGTGTTGTGACAAGTGAGTGTGTATTTGTTTTCTGAATGAGTCTATTGTACCGCAGTCTAAAGTCTGTAGGGGAGGCTGTTCCAGTCACGTGTGGTGCGTGGAAAGTATGAGTCCGTACATGTGTCCGTGTTTGTGTGATACGTTTGGTATTTTTGGCTGAGTGTGTTACGAGTACGCTGACTGTTTGCGTCCTGTAAGTATGTGTGTGGGTCAATGTCAATGTAAGTGTATGTGATCTTGTACAGAATTTTAAGTGTGTGCTTGTCTGCACATGTGAAGAGGTTACATATTAATCTGTTATTTGATCTGTGTTATGATGCCTGGTGTTCAAGTTCATTGTGTATAATGAACCGAGCCACCTTGGTGTTGATTAGTGCTAACTTATAAATGTTTGTGTGTGTGTGTGTAAGGATCCCACACCGTGGAACAGGATGCTAGTGTTGGTCTCACAAGTGTGATGTTCATCAACGCTTATTTGTCTCTGTCCCTTAAGCCTGCGTCAAGTGAGAACCTATTACCCTGGGACACTGGCAAGTCTCTAATGTCTAAGTTAAAAGTGTTTGCTTTCCCAGAAAACCCATTTATCCATCAGCCTGATAGGGTATCAGGACACCTCTCCTCCCGAAATTGATCTTTCTTTCGGCCACCTCTTTTAATTATTTTTTGGGAGCAGCGAGTAGCGGGCTTTTTTACTATTGTTTTCTTTTTTTTTGCCCTTGAGCTGCCTTCTTTGTTGTAAAAAAATAAAAAAGGGGGAAGATGAACAGGTGGTGTGCCATCTGCCTAGGCTGGGCCTATGAATTTTAGAGTAAAAGAGTCGACATTAAGATGGTACAGCAAGACACAGAAGCTAGAGGGAGTAGACTGGCATGTAGGAGACTGGGGGAGCAAGCTGATGTTTAAAGCAAGAACGAGAACCCCGCAGCTAAATGGCAGGAATAGGGAAGGGGGAACCCAGAACTGTAGCTGTACGACACGGGAGAAAGAATTAGTGGAACACCTAATAGTAGAATGCAGCAACTATGAGAGGCAGAGAGGGGAGTTATTAGTAGCACCAGGGAGGAGTGGGCTAAGAGGCTAGAGGAGGACAACGGGGCCATCGCACGGTACGTGTTGGATGGAGATGCAGTGCTGGGAAAAAAGGGCACAAATGCTTGAATAAGCGCACGGATAAGCAATGTCAGTAAGTTATTCCAGCAACAAACTGAAAAGTAAAGTGTGATAGTATATTGCAGTGAAGAAAAATTAAGCTACACAGCACAATTGAAAGGAAAAGTGTGTGAATAAACAGGAGAGACGCCCGAGAGGAGGAGGACAGGTCAAAAGAAGAAGAGGAAGAATGTTTGTTTACATATCCGCCTAAATGCGTTCCATTTACGGCGCGAAAACCCGGACCTGGGTCTGGGTTTATCCCCGAACCTGGTTCCGGGTTTTGTGTCAAATGGAAGATGCTATAAGTGTTTAGAAGTCCTCGCCAGCACTCCCAAGTTAATACCAAAGTTAATAGTAGGTATTAGGCTAATAGTTGTTGAGGATACACTTTGAGAGTGAAGTTAATACTAAAATTGAAAGTTAATACCAAGTTTAGTATTAATAGTTGTCGAGGATACGGGCCAAGGATGGTCAGTGAAAGAGGATGAAAGCCAAAGCTGGTGGTGAACATTGAAATCTCCTAGGATGGAGATTTCAGCGAAGGGAGAGTGGGTCAAGATGTGCTCCATTTTAGAATTCAAATAGTCAAGGAGTTTTACATAGTTGGTCTGTTGAAAAAGATGTGTCCTCACGGTGCACCATGGTGTCCAGAAATGGGAGCTTCTTATTTTGTTCTATTTCATGCGTGAAGTTTAAGCAGGAGTCGTTCTTGAATTCGGTGATTAACTCGTTGATGTGGCTCATGGTGTCAACGCTGATGAAGATGTCATCGACGTACCTCGCGTAGATTTGTGGTTTGAGTTGAGGGTGGCGTGCAAATAGCCTTTCGTCGATGGACCCCATGTAAAAGTTGGCGAAGAGGACGCCGAGGGGTGATCCCATGGCCACACCTTCTCACTGCACGTACACCTTGCCGTCGGGTCCGTAAAATGGTACTTCTTTAGTACATGCTTGTAGAAGGAGGCGTAGCGAGGCTTCGGGAATGTTGAGTGGCTCTTGGTCTTCTAAGTGGTAGATGCGTTGACAGATGAGATCTATGGTTTCGTCGACCGGTACGTTGGTGAAGAGTGATTCAACGTCCATGGATGCCATGATGTTGGAGGGACGGGTAGTCTTCAGGAGATCGAGGAACTCTGTTGTGGACTTCAAACTGAAGGAGGCTGGTGTGAATGGTGTGATGAGTTCGTTGAGGTGCTTGGCGAGTTTGTAAGTAACTGATGGTGTCTGGCTGATAATGGGACGTAGGGGGTGGCCTTCCTTGTGGGTCTTGACGTTGCCATAAGCGTAACCCAGTCTGTGGTCGCCTTCGATGAGGGGGAGCTTCGTTCTGCTGTTGTTGTTAGTCTGGCGGATGATACGGTTCAACTTCGTCTTGATATCCTTCGTTGGGTTTCTTGCGATTCTGCTGAATTTTGTGGTGTCGGTCAGGATGGTTGCCATCTTATTCAAGAAGACATCTTTGTCAAGAATGACAAAGATAGATGACTTATCGGCCCTGAGGATGACAATGCGATCGTTGCTCTTCAGTTCTTGGGCAGCAGTTCGAAACTCAGGTGTGAGGAGGGAGCTGCGCTGGTGTCCTCTTGTTATCTTTGCTTCTCGGATGATTTCGGCTTGTAGGTCAGGTGATGTTGTTACCCTCTTGTCGTTCACGAGCTTTTGAATGTCTTCGAGCAGCATTTCCAGTTCTATGCGCTTGGTGAGCGTTTTTCCTGAGGAGGAAACACGTGGAGGACAACACCATATAATTGACAAGAGAAAACAACAACAAGTGACTCAAAATGACCGAGGCAGTGCTAATTTACACACAGAAATCTGCAATAAACATACAGCAGCAACCCGATACGTCACTCCCGACAAAGAGGCAGCGAGCGCCAAGCTAAGCTATGATTGGCTGAGAGCCGCGCACACTAACGTGCAGGCTCAGCGAGGCAATATATAGCCCCGCCTACCAAAATCCCTCGAAGAAGGAGAAGCAGCACACTCACTCCTTCTCCTACACCTGCAAAGATAACATCTCCAGAAGATGGCCGAATAGGCCGAAAGACGTCTTGAGACATGGATCTCCATTACATACAACCAAAAGACCGCGCCACAGAGCGTGAAATAGAAAACAACAACTTATAAAGAGAATAATGCAAAATCTGCTGTTGATTTTATTAATAATATATATATATATATATATATATATATATATATATATATATATATATATATATATATATATATATATATATATATATATATATATATATATAGAGAGAGAGAGAGAGAGAGAGAGAGAGAGAGAGAGAGATTTATATATATATATATATATATATATATATATATATATATATATATATATATATATATATATATATATATAGATAGATAGATAGATAGATAGATAGATAGATAGATAGATAGATAGATAGATAGATAAATATATAAGAAGATAGATAGATAGAGATAAATAGATAGATATATAAAGATAGAGATAGGTAGATAGATATATAGATATTCAATACATTTACATATCACAGCTTCCCTGAATTTATAAAACTCCTATAAACAATGAATGGCAGTGGACCCAACTTGATCACGGATCTTTCATGAGCGTCATTCATTAGGCTGTCCCGGTCCGATTGCCTTCCGCTGACTGACTGATGACATTATAAAATCATTAGCTCTCTGTAATCATAAGGTAACATACTCTTTCGGCCACCTCCTCGGATTCTTTACAGGAGCAGCGAGTAGCGGGCTTTTTTATTGTTTCCTGTTGCTGTGCCCTTGTGCTGTCTCCTTTGCTGTAAAAGAAAAATAATAAAATAAATCACTAACCAGCTGTCATACAACCCTAAATAAATACACGGGTAAGTAATTATTATACACGAAATACACTTCCCAACCAGTGAATGACGGAGAAGCCAACCAAGACAAGGCCTTCGACTCTCTCCTCAACCATCCCCACCAACCCCACCACCACCCATCAACCCCCACCACCAGCACCACCACCCATCAACCCCCCACCATCACCCCACTGCCCACCTCTATTCTGCTCCCCGCACCACCACCCCTCTCAGAAGCATCACCTCACCGCAGAACAATCCAGGGCGTGGCATTCGCTGACGAAACGAAAATATCACAACCTTTAATGGCAATGGTGCTACTGCGTGTGTGTGTGTGTGTGCGTGTGTGTGTGTGTGTGTGTGTGTGTGTGTGTGTGTGTGTGTGTGTGTGTGTGTGTGTGTTTTCCCTACCCTAACCTAACCTAACCTAACCCCTGATGCCCCCTAACGAAATCCAGGAATTGGCGTGTTCGTGGATGGTTTATGAGAATCTAGCAAGGGTTTACTAGGCACGTCGATCTGAGACTTGAGAATCAATTGTTACCTTTTTCATTAGAACAGAGTTGCACTTGTTTGATCTTCCCGTGAGTTTGATAATATAGATACACACTTCTTAACGTATTATTAGAACAGTCTTATTCTTGTTTACTCTTCCCTAGAGTTTAAAAATAGAGAACCACTTGTTAACTAATCTTTATGACTTTCTTACTCTTGTTTACTCTTCCCGTGCCTTTGAAACTAGAGAACCACTTGTTAAAACTAATGTGGTGTGTGTGTGTGTGTGTGTGTGTGTGTGTGTGTGTGTGTGTGTGTAAATATTTCATGACGCGCACTTTGAAAACAGGATCAGCTTTTAACGAGTAATCTGCCTAGCAAGAGCTTACGCATTTTTACGTAATCCACTCCCTCCATTATCACATCACCTGTTGTTGTTGTTTTTTTGTCCTGCTTTTTCTCGTCTCTACGAGTAAGAGGGTGTTGCCTCGGTACAGAATTCATGCAAGGTTCTCAACGTTATTTACTTTTTTATTTTACTTTTAAAATCTAAGAAAATAAAAGTATCGGTGAAGAGTCCGTAGATTTATAATGGACACAGGACCTTGAGGGTGTCAGCTGGTGTGCATTTTCGTGGTGAGCGAGACAAAAGATGAGAGGTTAATTTGAAGTGATTTATATATTTACACGTAGTAGCGGTATTGGAAAAAAAATAATCTTCAGCTCACATTAATTATGGAAAACGAAGGGAGTTAACATACAATACGGAGTTCTCGATTATTGTTTTATTTTATTTTATTTTATTTATGTTTTTGCTTTAGTTGTTGTTAGTTTTTTTTTTTTTTTCTTCCTCTCCTTGTTGATTTTGTTCTCATTATTATTATTTGCATCATACTTCTTCTTCTTCTTCTTCTTCTTCTTTGTCTTTTCTTCTTTGTCTTTTCTTCTTCTTCTTCTTCTTCTTCTTCTTCTTCTTCTTCTTCTTCTTCTTCTTCTTTCAGGACGCTAGCGTTCTTCAGGATGAGCTAGACAGACTATATGATTGGGCGGGGAAGTGGCAGATGGAATCCAATGTCGGGAAGTGCAGTATTCTGAGTGTAGGTAGGAATAACCCCTCACACAATTATATACTCCTTAAATGACACTCCGCTGAGTAGGTCTGGGTGTGAGAGGGATTTAGGAGTCTTAGTGAGCACTGACCTCCGTCCTAGAGCTCAGTGCATTCAAGCTAAGAATCGTGCAAATAGGGTACTGGGCTTCATCTCGAGGAGCGTAAGCAATAGGAGCGCTGAAGTCATCCTCAAACTCTACGTAGCATTAATTATACCTCATTTCGATTATGCGGCTCAGTTCTGGTCATCTTACTGTAGAGTGGATATCAAGTAGTTAGAATCTGTACAGAGGATGATGACAAAAATTATTCAAGGGGTGAGAAACTTGCCTTATGAAAATAGACTGAAGCATTTAAATTTATACGCTCTAGGAAGGCGAAGGTTACGAGGTGACTTGATCGAGGTTTATAGATGGATGAAGGACTTTAATAAAGGGTATGTAAATAGGGTTTTGGTTGTAAAAGAGCAAGGTAGAACACGTAGCAACGGTTTTAAGCTAGTTAAATTCAGATTCAACAAAGACATAGGCAAGAATTGGTTTACCAGTAAAGTGGTGGATGAGTGGAACAGGCATGGGAGTCATCTTGTGGGTGCCAATACCATAGATGCATTGAAGAAGAGTTTGGATAAATTCATGGATAGTGAGGTTAGGTGCGGTTAGACTTACAGGAACTGCCTTGTATAGGCCAACCGGCCCCTTGCAGACTCCTTACGTTCTTATGTTCTTTTGCTGTTGTTGTTGTTGTTGTTGTTGTTGTTGTTCTTGTTCTTGTTCTTCTTCTTTTTCTTCCTCTTTTTAATAATTTCTTCTTATAATTAATGATCGCTTTGTCCTTCCATTTAGTTATCGATATGTTTCTCTGTCTCTATCTTGTACTTCCTTTAGATAATTAGTCTCCCTTCCTTCCTCTTACTTCCTCACTCCCTCTTTATGCCTCCTTTTATTTTTTTCCCATTCCGTTCTTTCTATCAATGGTCTAATGTCGGCTGCAATTAGTTTAACGTCGGTGGAGGTGGAGAAGGAGAAGGAGGAGGAGGTGAAGGTGGAGGAAGGAGGTGGAGAAGGAGAAGGAGGAGGAGGTGAAGGTGGAGGAGGAGGTAACTTTATTCTCTACAGTCCTCATATAAGGCAACCACGAGGTCTGTTTTTCTTTTAAAGGAGGAGGAGGAGGAACAAAGAAACACAAAGAGAACAAACAACAGCAGGCCTGCTGGTCTTACGAGGCTGTTTGTGATAAGCCACTAACTATCTAATCAAAGGTGGAAGATGAAGGACAGCAAAGGCGAAGGCCGTGGTGAGCAAATCAGGGAAGTAAAGTAACGGAACAGGCCGAGGCAGCAACACTATAATATAGTCGCCAAGTCAGTCAGTTCGGGGCCTCGCCATTCGCGCCAATCCCGGGCAGAATCTTTGGTTCAGTCTCCTTCGCCCCTGTCAACTTCCCCACGTCACATCACGTCTCCTTTCCTCGTTCCTTCCTTCCTTCCTTCCTTCCTTCCCTCGTTGTTGCTTTCCTTCCTTCCTTCCCTCGTTTCTTCCTTCGTCCTGTCATTTTCTCCATCCTCCCTTCCTCCTGTCACCTCCCCCCCTTTATTCCTCCCTTCCTCTGTAACCTTCCTTTGGCCTTTGTCCTGCCATCCTTGATACAACAAAAACGGTCTCCGGCCTTCACTGTATTTTCGATTGATTTGAATTAATCCTCTGGAATTTTAAGAGGCTCATCTTGCTATCCACCTCCCTCGCGGGCTGGGGAGCGTCAGGGGCCCAAGGCCTTCCTGGCGATCGCAGGCTCAGGGCTCCGGCAGGCCTGGCTGGAGCGTCCACGGAGGTGTCGGAGATCCTGAGGGTCCGGGGTTGGGGGCGTGAAGTGGCAGCAAGACATGCAGTTACTGATTTATTAGCCAGACGACGCGTTAATGACACGTTCCAATGGAAGGTTCGACGCATGGGAGGTACACCTCTAAGCAAGGCAAGTGTCATGCCAACTACGATAAAAAAACGAAAATCACAAAAAATACAAAAACAAAATCCAAAAAAATTGTCTTGTTTTGCTTTGTTTGTTAAATAATGTTGAGATGGCGGGTCTTCTCTGGGGAGAAGGAGACAACGCGTTCCAACATACAAAACCAGGAAAAGACGAAAGGAAACACTAAGAGAAGATGGAAAAAGGACACCAGAAGAAGGTGAAGAAAAGGAAGAAGGCAGGAACAAAGAAGAAGGATAAATAGAAGTAACACAAGAAGAAAATTTGAAAAGAGTAAATACAAGAAGAAGGTATTGAAAAGAGTAAACACAGAAGAAGGGTGTATTGAAAAGGAGTTGGCACAGAAGAAGGTATGAAAAGAGTAACACAGAAGAAGGTGCTGCAAAAAAGTTGATTACACAGAAGAAGGTATTGAAAAGAGTAACACAGAGAAGGTATTGAAAAGAGTTACACAGAAGAATTGTATTGAAAAGAGTTACACAGAAGAAGGTATTGAAAAGAGTTACACAGAAGAAGGTATTGGAAAAGAGTTACACAGAAGAAGGTATTGAAAGAGTTATAGAAGAAGGTATTGAAAGAGTTACACAGAAGAAGGTATTGAAAAGAGTAACACAGAAGAAGGTATTGAAAGAGTAACACAGAAGAAGGTATTGAAAGAGTAACACAGAAGAAGATTGAAAAGAGTAACAGAAGAAGGTATTGAAAAGTAACACAGAAGAAGACAGAAGAAGGTATTGAAAAGATTAATACAGAAGAAGGTATTGAAAAGAGTTACACAGAAGAAGGTATTGAAAGAGTTACACAGAAGAAGGTATTGGAAGGTATTGAAAAAGAGTTACACAGAAGAAGGTATTGAAAAGAGTTACACAGAAGAAGGTATTGAAAGAGTTACACAGAAGAGGAATTTGAAAAGAGTAACACAGAAGAAGGTATTGAAAAGATTAACACAGAAGAAGGTATTGAAAGAGTTACACAGAAGAAGGTATTGAAAAGGAGTTACACAGAAGAAGGTATTGAAAATAGTTACACAAGAAGAATGTATTGAAAAGATTTAAACAGAATAAGGAATTTGAAAAGAGTAACACAATAAGAAGGAATTTCAAGATAAATAACACAAGAAGAAGAAATGTAAGTAACACCGGAAGGAAAATGCAGAGAAGTTACACTAGAAAAATGAAAATGGAAATGAAAAGAATCATCCACCTTTCGGCCCAAACCAACATCCGCAAAATTATGGGCGAGTCTCTTCTGGGAGGAAAGCTCAAATTCAGACCCAGGAACACCAGAAATGATGATAGACACCTCAAGAAAAGGAAACAGAAAGTCATCCACCTTTCGGCCCTGGGGCCACACGGTAGTGACGGTGAATCTCCTCTGGGGAGAAGGAGGCTAACCCACACAGTCAAGATAGAGGCTAGAGAAAGGAAATTAAATCATCGAGAAAAGAAAATGAAATTACAATATCAAGAAAATAACTAAAAGTCATCGAGCTGGCCCTGGGGCCGCAGGGCGGGTGACGGGTGAGTCTTCTGGGGAGGAGGAGGCTCATCCACAGCCAGCAACACCAACAGAAAGAAAAGAAAATAAAACATCATGAGAAAAGAAAAGAAAACATCAAGAGAAGAGAAAAGAAAAGGAAAAGAAAAGAGAAGAACAAAGTAAACAAAGCAAAACAAGACAAAACGAAAACAAAACAAAATAAAACAAATTAAAACAACAAAATAAATAAATAGATAAACAACCCTATAAAAAACAGTATAATTTAGCTACTAGGACTGCTCAAACGATCGAGATCAGCTTGGAAGTGTTCTTTATCCGTTGTCGTAGTGACTCTGCTGGCTATGTTTGTATCGTCGGCAAATTTCGATATTTTACACGATAGCCCCTCGTCAATGTCATTTACGTACACTAAAAACAGAACAGGTCCCAACATCGACCCCTGTGGAACACCGGTTTTGACATCTCGCCAGTCAGATAACATAAGAACATAAGAACGTTAGAATCTGCAAGAGGCTGGTAGGCCTATACAAGGCAGTTTCTTTGACCCTAAACTCCCGTGTATCTAACCCCACCTAGTATCGCTGTCCATGAATTTATCTAATCTATTTTTGAATGTGACAATTGTATTGGCACTCACCACATGACTGCTAAGTGTTTATTCCACTCATTCAAAACCCGGTTGGAAAAAAAATTTTTTCCTATGTCACTGTTAAATCTGAATTTATTTATTTTAAACCCATTACTGTGTCCTACCGGTTCTCTTACCAACAAAACCTTATGAATATCTCCTTATTAAAGCCCTTCATCCATTTATAAACCTCGATCATGTCTCCACGCACCCTTCGCCTTTCTAGAGAATGCAAGTTTAACTGTTTGAGTCTTTCCTCGTATGGCAAGTTTCTCAACCCCTGAATCATCTTAGTCATCCTCCTCTGCACTGATTCTAACATTTTGATATCCATTCTATAGTAAGGTGACCAGAACTGAACCGCATAGTCAAGATGAGGTCTAACTAATGCTAAATATAGTTTGAGGAAGACTTCGGCGCTTCTGTTGCTTACGCTCCTTGAAATAAATCCCAGTACCCTATTTGCTCGATTTCTAACTTGAATGCATTGTGCCCTTGGACGGAGATCAGAGCTCACTAAGACCCCTAAATCTCTCTCGCACCCAGACCTGCTTATGAGAGTGTCATTTAAGCAATAGTTATGAGAGGGGTTGTTCCTACCTACACTCAGAATACTGCACTTCCCTACATTGAATTCCATCTGCCATTTATCCGCCCAGTCATACAATCTGTTTAGTTCATCCTGGAGAATACTAGCGTCCTGATCCGACTCAATTACACTACCGATCTTGGTATCATCTGCAAATTTACTGACATCACTACTAATTCCTGTATCTAAATCATTGATATAAATAATAAAAAAGAGTGGACCTAATACCGAACCTTGTGGGACCCCACTCGTAACACATCCCCAGTCAGATATTTTACCATTGATTTGCACTCTTTGCTTCCTTTTGCTAGGCCACGCCTTGACCCAGTTCAAAACCTTACCCTCTACACCGTGAGCATGTAATTTAAGCAACAGTCGTTGGTGAGGAACTTTGTCGAGCACTTTACTAAAATCAAGATATATTACATCATAGTTTTCACCTCTATCTACAGCCTCAATTATTTTATTATAGAGAGACAAGAGATTAGTGAGGAATGCCCTACCGTGCGTGAATCCATGCTGCGAGTCATGAAATAAGCTAGGTCTCTCTAGATAATCCCGAATGCTCCTGGCTATTATCGACTCTAGCATCTTGCCTATAACCGATGTTAAACTAATTGGCGATAGTTTGAAGCAGCCGACCTGTCACCCTTTTGAAAATCGGCGTCACATTAGCTACTTTCCATAAGCTGGGCACATAGCCAGTATTTACCGACATCTTAAAGATGTCGGTTAGTGGGCCACTGATTACATAACCTAATTCCTTTAATATCCTCGGAAATATCCCGTCAGGACCTGGCGACTTGTTTTTCTTAAGCTTATGTATCTCATCCTGATCTATTTGCCTGGTAATGATTATATCCCTCAATTTATCGCCATCCCCGCCCTCGTACTCCTGAACCCTTAACGGAATAGTCGTTTGATCCTCTTGTGTGAATACTGAAAGGAAGTAGTCGTTCAACAATGTGCTTATATTTTCGAAATTTTCTACTAGCTCCCCTGTGTTTGTTTTCAGCGGTCCAATTTTCCCCGTGTTTTTGTTCTATACATATGAAAGAAGCCCTTAGTCTTTCTTTTCGCCTCATTTGCAACTATGATCTCATAATTCCTTTTTGCTATCCTGGTGTTTTTCTTCACTAATCTAGATAGTTCAACATACCGGACCCTGAGATGTGTCTCACCATTCTTTATTTTCTAATAAATTCTCTTCTTTAACACTATCTCGTGTTTTAGTCCACGAGTCATCCACTTGGGGTCATTGTTTTCTTTTCTAAGTGTTCACTGTGGTATATGCTGTCCTTGCCCCTCTACTATTACTCTAACAAAATTATTGTAAGACATTTCTACTTGGTTCTCCTGCCTCTCATGTGTCCCTAAATTATCCCAGTTTATCCCTTCAAGATGTCTTCGAAGCCCCTCGTAATTTACTCTTCTAAAATCAGGCACTAACACTAGGTTTGGTTCGCGGGTTACCGCCCAGTCTAAGCTAAAACGAACCGTTCTGTGGTCACTATTTCCTAGCTCTCCGCCCACCTCTAGCTCATGTAGAAAGTTTCCATTATTCGTTAGGACTAAGTCTAATATGTTATCCCCTCTGGTAGGCTCAGTAACTACCTGCTTAAGGAAGTTATCTAGTATAACTTCAAGAAAATAATCTGCTTCCAGGTCACCCACTAGGTCTTCCCAGTCTATATTCCTATAATTAAAGTCCCCCATTACGCAGACATTTTTACTTCTACTAGCCCTGCCAATCTCCTGTAGTAGATTGGCACTTCGATATTGAGGAGCAGATGAAAGCACATCGATATTGAGGAGCAGATGAAAGCACCTTGATATTGAGGAGCTGATGAAAGCACCACGATATTGAGGAGCAGATGAAAGCACCTTGATATTGAGAAACAGATTAAAGCACACCGATAATGAGGAGCATATGAATGCACCTCTATATTGAGGAGCAGATGAAAGCACATCGATATTGAGGAGCAGATGAAAGCATCTTGATATTGAGGAGCAGATGAAAGCACCTCGATATTGAGGAGCAGATGAAAACATATCGATATTGAGGAGCAGATGCAAGCACCTCGATATTGAGGAGCAGATGAGAGCACCTCCATATTGAGGAACAGATGAAAGCACATCGATATTGAGGAGAAGATGAAAGCACCTCCATATTGAGGAACAAATGAAAGCCTCTCGATATTGAGGAGCAGATGAGAGCACCTCCATATTGAGGAACAGATGAAAGCACATCGATATTGAGGAGAAGATGAAAGAACCTCGATATTGAGGAGCAGATGAAAGCAACTCGATATTGAGGAGGAGATGAAAGCACCTCGATATTGAGGAGCACATGATACCACCTCGATATTGAGGAGCAGATGAAAGCATCTCGATATTGAGGAACAAATGAAAGCCTCTCGATATTGAGGAGCACATGATACCACCTCGATATTGAGGAGCAGATGAAAGAACATCGATATTGAGGAGCAGATGATAGCACCTCGATATTTAAGAGCAGATGAAAGTACCTCGATATAGAGGA
Organism: Eriocheir sinensis; assembly: GCF_024679095.1. Taxonomy (NCBI): domain Eukaryota; kingdom Metazoa; phylum Arthropoda; class Malacostraca; order Decapoda; family Varunidae; genus Eriocheir; species Eriocheir sinensis. Next base: position 96,814 of record NW_026112041.1, on the reverse strand, counting down.
GCAGATGAAAGCACATCGATATTGAGGAGCAGATGAAAGCACATTTTTATTGAGGAGCAGATGAAAGCACCTTGATATTATGGAGCAGATGAAAGCAGCTTAATATTGAAGAGCAGATGAAAGCACCTTGATATTGAGGAGCAGATGAAAGCACCTTAATATTGAGGAGCAGATGAAAGCATATCGATATTGATGAGCAGATGAAAGCACAACATTACTGAGGAGCAGATGAAAGCACCTTGATATTGAGGAGCAGATGAAAGCACCTTGGTATTGAGGAGCAGATGTAAACAGCTCCATATTGATTAGCGGATGAAAGCACCTCGATATTGAGGAGCAGATAATATCACCTAGATATTGATAAGCAGATGAAAGCAAATCGATATTGGGGAGCCGATGATAGAACCTCGAAATTGTTGAGTAGATGAAAGCACCTCGATATTAAGGAGCAAGTGAAAACATATCGATACTGGAAAGCAGGTGAAAGCACCTCGATATTGAGGAGCAGATTAAAGCACATCGATATTGAGGAGCAGATAAAAGCACATCGATATTGAGGAGCAGATGAAAGCACCTCGATATGGAACAGCAGATGATAGAACCTCGATACTGACGAGCAGATGAAAGCACCTCGATATTGAGGAGCAGATGAAAGCACCTCGATATTGAGGAGCAGATGAAAGCACCTCGATATTGATGAGCAGATGAAAGCATCTCGTTTTTGACGAGCACATGATAGCGCCTTGATATTGAGGAGCAGATGAAATCACCTCGATATTGAGGAGCATATGAAAGCACCTCCATATTGAGGAGCAGATGAAACCACCTCGATATTGAGGAACAGACGAAAGCAGTTTGATATTAAGGAGCACATGATAGCACCTCGATATTGAAGAGCACATGATACCACCTCCATATTGATGAACAGATGAATGCAGCTTGATATTGAGGAGCAGATGAAAGCACCTCGATATTGAGGAACAGATGAAAGCACATCGATATTGATGACCAGATGAAAGCAGCTTCATATTGAGGAGCAAATGAAAACACATCGATATTGAGGAGCAAATGATAGCACCCCGATATTGAAGAGCAGATGAAAGAACATCGATATTGAAGAGCAGATGATAGCACCTCGATATTGATGAGCAGATGAAAGCACCTTGATATTGAGGAGCAGATGAAAGTACCTCGATATTGATGAGCAGATGAAAGCTCCTTGATATTGATGACCAGATGAAAGCACAAGGATATTGAGGAGCAGATGAAAGCACCTCTATATTGAGGAGCAGATGAAAGAACCTCGATATTGAGGAGCAGATGAAAGCACATCGATATTGAGGAGCAGAATAAAGCACCTTGATATTGAGGAGCAGAATAAAGCACCTTGATATTGAGGAGCAGAATAAAGCACCTTGATATTGATGAGCAGATGAAAACACCTTGATATTGAGGAGCAGAATAAAGCACCTTGATATTGATGAGCAGATGAAAACACCTTGATATTGAGGAGCAGAATAAAGCACCTTGATATTGAGGAGCAGAATAAAGCACCTTGATATTGAGGAGCAGAATAAAGCACCTTGATATTGAGGAGCAGAATAAAGCACCTTGATATTGAGGAGCAGATGAAAACACCTTGATATTGAGGAGCAGATGAAAGCACCTCGATATTGAGGAGCAGATGAAAGCACCTTGATATTGAGGAGCAGATGAAAACACCTTGATATTGAGGAGCAGGTAAAAACACCTTGATATTGAGGAGCAGATGAAAACACCTTGATATTGAGGAGCAGATGAAAGCACCTCGATATTGAGGAGCAGAATAAAGCACCTTGATATTGAGGAGCAGGTAAAAACACCTTGATATTGAGGAGCAGATAAAAACACCTTGATATTGAGGAGCAGATGAAAGCACCTCGATATTGAGGAGCAGATGAAAACACCTTGATATTGAGGAGCAGATGAAAACACCTTGATATTGAGGAGCAGATGAAAGCACATCGATATTGAGGAGCAGATGAAAGCACCTAGATATTGAAGAACATATGAAAGCAACTTGATATTGAGGAGCAGATGTAAACAGCTCCCTATTGATTAGCAGATGAAAGCACCACGATATTGAGGAGCAGATGATAGCACCTCGATATAAAGGAGCAGATGAAAGCACCTCGATATTGATGAGCAGATGAAAGCACATCGATATTGAGGAGCAGATGAAAGCACATCGATATTGAGGAGCAGATGAAAGCACCTCGATATTGAGGAGCAGATGATACCACCTCAATTTTGGGGAGCAGGTGAAAGCACATTGATACTGAGGAGCATTTGAAAGCACATCGATATTGAGGAGCAGATGAAAACACATCGATATTGAGGAGCAGATGAAAGCACATCGATATTGAAGAGCAGTTGAAAGCACATTGATATTGAGGAACAGATAAAAGCACCTCGATATTGAGGAGCAGATGAAATCACCACGATGTTGAGGAACAGATGAAAGCACCTCGATATTGAGGAGCAGGTGAAAGCACATCGATATTTGGGAGCAGGTGAAAGCACATCGATATTGAGGAGCAAATGAAAGCACCTTGATATTGAGGAGCAGATGAAAGCACATTGATATTGGGGAGCGGGTGAAAGCACCTTGATATTGAAGAGCAAATGAAAGCAACTTGATATTGAGGAGCAGATGAAAGCACCACGATATTAAGGAGCAGGTGAAAGCACATCGATATGGAGGAGCAGATAAAAGAACCTTGACAATGAGGAGCAGATGAAAGCACCTTGATATAGAGGAGCAGATGAAAGCACTTCGATATTGAAGAGCATATGAAAGCACCTTGATATTGAGGATCAGATAAAAGCACCTTGATATTTTAAGGAGCATATGAAAGCACCTCGATATTGAGCAGCAGATGAAAGCACATCGATATCGAGGAGCATATGATAGCACCTCGATATTGAGGAGCTGATGAAAGCACCTCGATATTGAGGAGCTGATGAAAGCACCTCGATATTGAGGAGCAGATGAAAGCACCTCGATATTGAGGAGCAGATGAAAGCACCTCGATATTGAGGAGCACATGATAGATCCTCGATATTGAGGAGCAGATGAAAGCACCTCGATATTGAGGAGCAGATGATACCACCTCAATTTTGGGGAGCAGGTGAAAGCACATTGACACTGAGGAGCATTTGAAAGCACATCGATATTGAGGAGCAGATGAAAACACATCGATACTGAGGAGCAGATGAAAGCACATCGATATTGAGGAGCAGTTGAAAGCAAATTGATATTGAGGAACAGATAAAAGCACCTCGATATTGAGGAGCAGATGAAATCACCACGATGTTGAGGAACAGATGAAAGCACCTCGATAATGAGGAGCAGGTGAAAGCACATCGATATTTGGGAGCAGGTGAAAGCACATCGATATTGAGGAGCAAATGAAAGCACCTTGATATTGAGGAGTAGATGAAAGCACATTGATATTGGGGAGCGGGTGAAAGCACCTTGATATTGAGGAGCAAATGAAAGCAACTTGATATTGAGGAGCAGATGAAAGCACCTCGATATTAAGGAGCAGGTGAAAGCACATCGATATGGAGGAGCAGATAAAAGAACCTTAATATTAAGGAGCAGATGAAAGCACCTTGATATAGAGGAGCAGATGAAAGCACTTCGATATTGAGGAGCATATGAAAGCACCTTGATATTAAGGATCAGATAAAAGCACCTTGACATTAAGTAGGATATGAAAGCACCTCGATATTGAGCAGCAGATGAAAGCACATCGATATCGAGGAGCATATGGTAGCACCTCGATATTGAGGAGCAGATGAAAGCACCTCGATATTGAGGAGCTGATGAAAGCACCTCGATATTGAGGAGCAGATGAAAGCACCTCGATATTGAGGAGCAGATGAAAGCACCTCGATATTAAGGAGCAGATGATAGCTCCTCGATATTGATGAGCAGAGGAAAGCACCTTGATATTGAGGAGCAGATGAAAGCACCTTGATATTGAGGAGCAGATGAAAGCACCTCGATATTGAGGAGCACATGATAGATCCTCGATATTGAGGAGCAGATGAAAGCACCTCGATATTGAGGAGCATGTGATAGCAACTCGATATTAATGAGCAGATGAAAGCAACTCGATATTGAGGAACAGATGAAAGTCTCTCGATATTGAGGAGCACATGATACCACCTCGATTTTAAGGAGCAGATGAAAGAACATCGATATTGAGGAGCAGATGATAGCACCTCGATATTTAAGAGCAGATGAAAGTACCTCGATATTGAGGAGCAAATAAAAGCAGATCGATATTGAGGAGCAGATGAAAGCACCTTTTTATTGAGGAGCAGATGAAAGCACCTTGATATTGAGGAGCAGATGAAAGCACCTTAATATTGAGGAGCAGATGAAAGCACCTTGATATTGAGGACCAGATGAAAGCACCTTAATATTGAGGAGCAAATGAAAGCATCTCGATATTGATGAGCAGATGAAAGCACAACAATATTGAGGAGCAGATGAAAGCACCTTGATATTGAGGAGCAGATGAAAGCACCTTGGTATTGACGAGCAGATGTAAACAGCTCCATATTGATTAGCAGATGAAAGCACCTCGATATTGAGGAGCAGATAATATCACCTAGATGTTGATGAGCAGATGAAAGCAAATCGATATTGGGGAGTAGATGATAGCACCTGGAAATTGATGAGTAGATGAAAGCACCTCGATATTAAGGAGCAGGTGAAAGCATATCGATACTGGAAAGCAGGTGAAAGTACCTCGATATTGAGGAACAGATTAAAGCACATCGATATTGAGGAGCAGATGAAAGCACATCGATATTGAGGAGCAGATGAAAGCACCTTGATATTGAGGATCAGATAAAAGCACCTCGATATTGAGGAGCAGATGAAAGCACCTCGATATTGAGAAGCAGATGAAAGCACCTCGATATTGATGAGCAGATGAAAGCATCTCGTTATTGACGAGCACATGATAGCGCCTTGATATTGAGGAGCAGATGAAAGCACCTCCATATTGAGGAGCAGATGAAAGCACCTCGATATTGAGGAACAGATGAAAGCAGTTTGATATTAAGGAGCACATGATAGCACCTCGATATAGAGGAGCAGAATAAAGCACCTTGATATTGAGGAGCAGAATAAAGCACCTTGATATTGAGAAGCAGAATAAAGCACCTTGATATTGAGAAGCAGAATAAAGCACCTTGATATTGAGAATAAAAGAAGCACCTTTGATATTGAGGAGCAGAATAAAGCACCTTGATATTGAGAAGCAGAATAAAGCACCTTGATATTGAGGAGCAGAATAAAGCACCTTGATATTGAGGAGCAGAATAAAGCACCTTGATATTGAGGAGCAGAATAAAGCACATTGATATTGAGGAGCAGAATAAAGCACATTGATATTGAGGAGCAGAATAAAGCACATTGATATTGAGGAGCAGAATAAAGCACATTGATATTGAGGAGCAGAATAAAGCACATTGATATTGAGGAGCAGATGAAAACACCTTGATATTGAGGAGCAGATGAAAACACCTTGATATTGAAGAGCAGATGAAAGCAACTTGATATTGAGGAGCAGATGAAAACACCTTGATATTGAGGAGCAGATGAAAACACCTTGATATTGAGGAGCAGATGAAAACACCTTAATATTGAGGAGCAGATGAAAGCACCTCGATATTGAGGAGCAGATGAAAACACCTTGATATTGAGGAGCAGATGAAAACACCTTGATATTGAGGAGCAGATGAAAGCACCTCGATATTGAGGAGCAGATGAAAACACCTTTGATATTGAGGAGCAGATGAAAGCTTGATATTGAGGAGCAGATGAAAGCACTGATATTGAGGAGCAGATGAAAACACCTCGATATTGAGGACAGATGAAACACCTCATTGAGGAGCAGATGAAAGCACCTTGATATCAAGGAACAGATGAAAAGGATGAAAGCACCTGATATTGAGGAGCAGATGAAACACCTTGATATTGAGGAGCAGATGATGAAATGGCTGCCCTGATATTGACGAGCAGATGAAAGCACCTGGATATTGAGGGCAGATGAAGCACCCTCGATATTGAGGGAGCAGATGAAGCACCTCGGGAAATTGAGGAGCAGAGAAAGCATCTCGCTATTGACGAGCACATGATGGCGCCTTGATGTTGAGGACGGATGAAAGCACCTCGATATTGAGAACAGATGAAAGCACCTCCATATTGAGGAACAGATGAAAGCACCTCGATATTGAGGAGCAGATGAAAGCAGTTTGATATTAAGGGATGATAGCACCTCGATGTTGAAGAAGGCACATGATACCACCTCCATATTGATGAGCAGATGAAAGTAACGATATTGAGGAACAGATGAAAGCATGACGTTATTGGATGATTAGATGAAAGCAGCTTCATATTGAGGAGCAAATGATGGCACCGATATTGAAGAGCAGATGAAAGAACATCGATATTGAAGAGTAGATGATAGCACCTCGATATTGATGAGCAGATGAGGCACCATGATATTGAGAGCAGATGAAAGTGCCTCGATATTGATGAGCAGATGTGCCCTTGATATTGATGACCAGATGAAAGCAAAGGATATTGAGGATAGATGGAGCAATTCTATATTGAGGAGCAGATGGAAAGAACCTCGATATTGAGGAGCAGATAAAGCATCGATATTGAGGATAAGATAAAGCACCTTTGATATTGAGGAGCAGAATAAAGCGCACCTTGATATTGAGGAGCAGAATAAAGAAGCACCGATATGGATGAGCAGATGAAAACACCTTTTGATATTGAGGAGATAGATGAAAGCACCTCAATATTGAGAACAGATAAAACACCTTGATATTGAGGAGCAGATGAAAACACATTGATGTTGAGGAGCAGATGAAACAGCATTGATATTGAGGAGCAGATGAAAGCACCTCGATATTGAGGAGCAGATGAAAACACTTGATGTTGAGAGTATAGATGAAAACACCTTGATATTGATGGATGAGAAAGCACATCGATATTGGAGTGGCAGATGAAAGCACCTAGATATTGAAGAACATATGAAAGCAACTGATATTGCGATAGATGTAAACAACCCTATTGATTAGCAGATGAAAAGCAATTCACAATATTGGAGGAGCAGATGATAACAATCTGATATAAAGGAGCAGATGAAAGCACCTCGATTGATGAGCAGATGAAAGCACATCGAAGTATTGAGGGAGCGAGATGACAGCGCATCGATATTGGTGAGCAGATGAAAGTAATACATCGATATTGATGAGCCAGATGAAAGCACATTTGATATTGAGGGAGTAGATGATACTCACCTCAATTTTGGGGAACAGGTGAAAAAGGGACATTGATACTGAGGCGCATTTGAAAGCACATCGATATGACGGAGAAGATGAACACGTATCGATATTGAGGAGAACATAAGAAAGCACTGCTTGATATTGAGGAGCAGATGAAGCACTTCATATTGAGGAGGATGAAAGCAATTTTCCTCGATATTGAGGAGCATAGATGAAAGCTACTGCTTTTTTATTGAGGAGCAGATAAAGCGCATATCGATATTGGAGGATGTGGTGTGGGTGACATTTGAGGGACAGGAGGAGGCCGTGGTGGATCGTGCGAGGACAGGAGATGGCGGTGGCGAGGTGGCGTGCGAGGGACAGGAGGAGGAGGTGGCCGGGTTGGCGTTCGAGGGACAGGATGAGGCGGTGGCTGGTGCGGCGTGCGAAGGACAGGAGGAATCGGTGGCGGGGTTGGCATTCGAGGGACAGGAGGAGGCGGTGGCGAGGTTACGTTAGAGGGACAGGATGAAGCGGTGGCGAGGTTGGCGTGGGTGGCGTGCGAGGGACAGTAGGGAGGCGGTGGCGGGGATGGCGTTCGACAGATAGGAGTAGGCGGTGTCTGGGTTGGCGAGCGAGGGACAGGAGGAGGCGGGTTCGAGGGACAGGGAGGAGGTGGCGAGGTTGGCGTTCGAGGGACAGGAGGAGGCGGTGGCGAGGTTGGCGTTCGAGGGACAGGAGGAGGCGGCAGTGGCTGGCGAGGAGGCGGTGGCGTCGTTCGAGGACAGGAGGAGGTGGTGAGGTTGGCGTTCGAGGGACAGGAGTAGGCGTGTCTGGGTTGGCGAAGGAGGGAGGAGGAGGCGAGGTTGGCATTCGAGGGACAGGAGGAGGTGGTTGCAGGTTTACGTTCGAGGGACAGGAGGAGGCGGTGGCGAGGTCGTCGTGCGAGGGACAGGAGGAGGTGGAGGCGGGGATGGCGTGCGTGTTACATGAGGAGGCGGTGGCGAGGTTGGCGTTCGAGGGACAGGAAGAGGCGGTGGCGGGGATGGCGTGCGAAGGACAGGAGGATGTGGTGGCGTTGGTGACATTTGAGGGACAGAGGATGTGGCGTGGATCATGAGGGAAAGGAGGAGGCGGTGGCGTGGATCGTGTAGGGAAAGTAGGAGTAGGCGGTGGCGTGGGGGGCGTTCTAGGGACAGGAGGAGGCGGTGGCGTAGATGGCGTGCGAGAGAGGGAAAGGAAGAGGCGGTGTGGAGGGCGTGCAAGGAAAGGGAGGATGCGGATAGCGTGGGTGGCGTGCAAGGGACAGGAGGAGGCGGTGTAGTGGGTGGCGTGCGATGGACAGAGGAGGTGGTAGCGAGGGACGGTAGGAGGTGGCGGTGGCGTGGAAAGGACAGGAGGAAGCGGTGGCGGGGGTGGCGTACGAGGGACAGTAGGAGGCGGAGGCGGTTCTGGCGTGGGAGGGACAGGAAGAGGCGGTGGCGGGGGTGGCGTGCGAGGGACTGGAGGAAGCGGTGGCGGGGGTGGCGTGAGAGGGACAGGAGGAGGCTGTGGCTGGGGTGCCGTGCGAGGGACAGGAGGAAGCGGTCTCGGGGGTGGCGTGGGAGGGACAGGACGATGCGGTGGCGGGGTGGCGTGTGAGGGACAGGGAGGAAGCAGTGGCGGGGTGCCGTGCGAGGGACAGGAGGAAGGTGGCGGGGGTGGGGTGCGAGGGACAGGAGGAAGCGGTGGCGTGGGTGCCGTGAGGACAGGGAGGAAGCGGTGGCGGGGGTGCCGTGCGAGGGAGAGGAGGAAGCGGTGGCGGGGGTGCCGTGAGGGACAGGAGGAAGCGGTGGCGGGGGGTGGCGGGAGGGACAGAAGAGGCGGTGGCGGGGGTGGCGTGCGAGGGACAGGAGGAAGCGGTGGCGGGGGTGGCGTGCGAGGGACAGGAGGAAGCGGTGGCGGGGGTGGCGTGCGAGGGACAGGAGGAAGCGGTGGCGGGGGTGGCGTGCGAGGGACAGGAGGAAGCGGTGGCGGGGGTGGCGTGCGAGGGACAGGAAGAGGCGGTGGCGGGGGTGGCGTGCGAGGGACAGGAGGAAGCGGTGGCGGGGGTGGCGTGCGAGGGACAGGAGGAAGCGGTGGCGGGGGTGCCGTGCGAGGGATAGTAGGAGGCTGTGGCGGGGGTGGCGTAGGAGGGACAGGAAGAGGCAGTGACGGGGTTGGAGTGCGAGGGACAGGAAGAGGCATTGGCGGGGTTGGCGTGGGAGGGACAGGAGGAGGCGGTGGCCGGGTCGGCGTGCGAGGGGTAGGAGGAGGCGGTGGCGGGGGTGGCGTTCGAGGGACAGTAGGAGGCGGTGGCGTGGGAGGCGTGGGAGGGACATGAGGAAGCGGTGGCTGGGGTGGCGTGCGGGGTACAATATGAGGTTGTAGCGGGGTTAACGTTCGAGGGAAGGTAGGAGGCGGTGGCGGGGGTGGCGTGCGAATGACAGGAGGAGGTGGTGTCGGAGGTGACGTTCGAGGGGCAGTAGGAGGCAGTGGCTGGGTTTGCGTTGGAGGGACAGGAGGAAGCGGTGGCGGGGGTGGCGTGCGAGGGACAATAGGAGACGATGGCGGGGATGGCGTTCGATAGATAGGAGGAGGCGGTGTCCGGGTTGGCGTGCGAGGGACAGGAGATGGCGGTGACGAGGATGGCGTTCGAGGGACAGGAGGAAGCGGTGGCGGGGGTGGCGTTCGTTAGATAGGATGAGGCGGTGTCTGAGTTGGCGTGCGAGGGACAGGAGGTGGCGGTGGCGGGGATGGCGTTCGTTAGATAGGATGAGGCGGTGTCTGGGTTAGCGTGCGAGGGACAGGAGTAGGCGGTGGCGAGGTTGGCGTGTCGCGAGGTTTACGTTCGAGGACAGGGAGTAGGCGATGGAGAGGTTTGAGTGCGAGGGACAGCAGAAGGCGGCGGCGGGAATGGCGTGCGTGTTACAGGAGGAGGCGGTGGCGGGGGTTGCGTGCGAGGGACAGGAGGAGGCGGTGGCGGGGTTGGCGAGCGAGGGACAGGAGGATATGGTGGCGTGGGTGACATTCAAGGGACAGGAGGAGGCCGTGGCGTGGATCGTGTGCGAGGGACAGGAGGCGATAGCGTGGGTGGCGTTCGAGGGACAGGAGGAGGCTGTGGAGTAGATGGCGTGCGAGAGACAGGAGGAGGCGGTGGCGGGGGTGGCGTGTGAGGGAAAGGAAGAGGCGGTGGCGGAGGATCGTGCAAGGGAAAGGAGGATGCGATGGCGTTAGTGGCGTGCGAGGGATATGAGGAGGCGGTGGCATGGTTGGCGCGCGAGGGACAGTAGGAGGCAGTGGCGTGGGTGGCTTGCGAGGGACAGGACGATGTGGTGGCGTGGGTGACATTCGAGGGACAGGAGGAGGCCATGGCGTGGATCGTGGACAAGGGACAGGAGGAGGCGGTGGCGACGTTCGATAGATAGGGAGGAGGTGGTTGCGGGGGTGGCGTGATAGGGACAGGAGGATGCAATGGCAGGGTTGGCGTCCGAGGGACAGGAGTAGGCGGTTACGGGTTTGACGTTCGAGGGACAGTAGGAGGCGGTGGCGGGGGTGTCGTGCGAGGAAAAGGAGGAGCGGTGGCGGGGATAACGTTCGAGGAAAGGAGTAGGAGGTGGCATGGGTGGCGTGCGAGAGAATGGAGGAGGCGGGGGCGGGTGTTTCGTGCGCGGGTAAGGAGTCGGCGGGTGCGGGGGTGTCGTGCAAGGGAAACGAGGAGGCGGCGGCGGGGGTGTCGTGCGAGGGAAAGGAGGAGGCTGGCGGCGGGGGTGTCGTGCGTGGGAAACGAGGAGGCGGCGGCGGGGTGACGTGCGTGGGAAAGGAGGCGGCGGCGGGGACGTGGGCGTGCAAGGGCATGGAGGAGCCGTTGGCAGGGTTGCCGTCCGAGATACGGGAAAAAGCGGTGACGGGGGTTGCGTACGAAGGACAGGAGAAGGCGGTGGCCGGGTCGTCTTGCGAGGGACAGGAGGCGGTGGCGATGATGGCGTACGAATGACTGAAGGAGGCGGCGGTGGTGCGGTCGGCGTGCGAGAGACCGGAGGAGGCGGCGGTGGTGGCATGCTATAAAAGAGTGGCGGCGGCTGGTGGCGAGGGACAGGAGGAGGCGGTGGTGGGGTGGTGTGCGAGGAACAGGAGGCGGTGGTGGGGTGTGCGAGGGACAGGAGGAGGCGGTGGCGGGTTAGCGTGCGAGGGACAGGAGGAAGGTGGTGGGGTGGCGTGCGAGGGAGGGAGGCAGAGGCGGTGGGGGTGGCGTTCGAGGGACAGGAGGAGGCGGTGTCAGGGGTGGCGTGCGAGGGACAGTAAGAGGCAGTGGCGAGGTTTACGTTAGAGGGACAGGAGGAAAAGGTGGTGGAGTGGCGTGCGAGGGAAAGTAGGAGCCGGTGGGGGGGGTGGCGTGGGAGGGACAGGAGGAAGCGGTGGCGGGGTGGCGTGCGAGGACAGTAGGAGACGGTGGCGTTGTTCGATAGATAGGAGAGGTGGTGGCGGGGGTGGCGTGAGGGACAGGAGGAGGTGGTGGCGGGGTGGCGTGCGAGGGACAGGAGGAGGCAATGGCAGGGTTGGTGACGAGGGACAGGAGGAGGCGGTGGCGGGGGTGGCGTGCGAGGGACAGGACGAGGCGGTGGCGGGGTAACGTGCGAGGGAAAGGAGGAGGCGGTATGGGATATCGTTCGAAGGAAAGGAGTTGGCGGTGGCATGGGTGTCGTGCGAGGGAAAGGAGGAGGCGGCGGCGGGGTGTCGTGAGGGAAAGGAGGAGGCGGCGGCGGGGTGTCGAGGGAAACGAGGAGGTGGCTGCGGTGGTGTCGTGCGTGGGACAGGAGGAGGCGGCCGCGTGGGTGGCGTTCGAAAGACAGGAGGAGGCGATGGCGGGGTGAAGTTCGAGAGTCAGGAGGAGTCGGTGGCGGGGGTGGCGTGCGAGGGACATGAGGTAGCGATTGCTGGGATGGCGTGCGACAGACAGGAGGAGGTGGTGGCGTGGGTGGTGTACGAGGGACAGGAGGAGGCGTTGTCGGGAGTGGCGTGCGTGGGACAGGAGGAGACTGTGGCTGGGGTGGCGTGCAAGGGACAGAAGGAGGCGGTGGCGGGGTTGACGTGTGAGGGACAGGAGGTGGGGGTGGGGGGGGTGGCGTGCAAGGGACAGAAGGAGTCGGTGGCGGGGGTGGCGTGCGAGGGACAGGAAGAGGCGGTGGCGAAGGCTGCGGACGAGGGAGTGTAGGAGTCAGGCGGGTCTGCATAGGAGGGACAGGAAGAGGCGGGGGGTGGGTGGCTTACGCGGCACAGGAGGACGCGGTGGCGGGGGTGCCGTGCGAGGGATAGTAGGAGGCGGTGGCGAGGTTGGCGTGGGTGGGACAGGAGGAGGCGGTGGCGGGGTTGGCGTGCGAGGGACAGGAAAAGGCAGTGTCGTGGTTGGCGTGGAGGGACAGGGAGTAAGCCAGGGAGCGGGGTGGCGTTGGAGGAACAGGAAGAGGCATTGGCGGGGGTGGCGTGGGAGGGACAGGAGTAAGCGGTGGCGGGGGTGGCGTGGGAGGAACAGGAGGAGGCTATGGTCGGGTTGGCGTGCGAAGGACAGGAGGAGGCGGTGACCAGGTTGGCTTGGCATGCGAGGGGCAGGAGGAGGCGGTGTCGGGCCTTTAATCCTCTCAGCTGTTCCTCATTTCTCTCTCTACCTCATGATATACAAATCCCTGTTTTCCTCGCCTTGCTGTCTTTACCTCACAGTTATTCATCGTTTTAGTTCTCTCTTATAGACTAGCTCATGAAATAGTCGTGACCTATATTTTGTTCTCCCTCTCTTTCTGCATCATTCCTTGGAACGTTATTCATATTCCCATGTCTTCTTTTCTAAATATTCTTCCCTAAATTATTTATCCCATTAACTATCTTATTCTCCTTCCTTCCTTCCTTCCTTCCTTCCTTCCTTCTTAATTTGTATCTTTCCTCCTTTTTATTTTCCTTAGACTCTCTCTTTCATACTTTCTTTATTTTTTTTCTCATTTTGACTTATTCGATGTTTTTTTTTTCTCATTATTTCAATCACTCTTCTCTCTTCTCCGTTTACCGTTTACCGTTGATGATGTTTCAGGCCCCGCTCCGCTGCTGGTGCAGTGCTCTGCACTTGGCATCATCAAAGTCACTTGGCCGTGTTTGGGTTCACACTAAATTATTTCCAAAACACTGAACATTTAACACACAATTTGTCTTTGAGTACAGACACTAATTAATAGCCATGATCGGTAATGTTACGAATTCTCTCAATTTCGGTGTGAAGTACTACACAACACTGGTCATTCACTGAGTGGTTGATTTCAGGATTCTTGTACCTCACACAATCCTTCAACGCAATCCTTCGATTTGTGATCGTCAGTGCATTTGAAACATTTTTGGGCCTTTCCATTGCTCTTAACAGTACAGTTGACCTCAAAATGGCCGTATCTCTGACAATGATAGCATCTAATTGCACGGAATCTGTCTCTCCCTGTTTATGTTCTCCATTCTAATTTCAACTTGTCATGATTCTTGTGAGTCAGCTCTCTCACAGTTGGATCACACCTCAGAATGTAGTGCATTGTGCCGCCAGCTGCAGGCTTACTAAAAACAGCTCAATCTTATTCTCAACACCCTCAATTGTGTGTAAGAACTCATTGCGGTCTAAGATGGCCTCCTTTATTTTTTCCTTGGACTCCTCATTTTCAATATTGCATGTCATTATCTCTGGCATCATCTTTCCAACACTCTTGGTACTAAGACTCCAATTGTTGAGCAGCCTCATCCCTTGTGTTCTCATTGTCAGAGTTCATGACAATATTACCTCCATTTGTTAATCTTGAATCAGTTATGTGAATGCCATTCAATGACTGGGAGACCTCATCCTTCGTATCTGTTGCCTTCTTTTCCTGGTTAGAAGCTTCCACAACAAGAGATTCTTCCTGACTTCCCTGTCTCTCTTCGCCACCTCAGCCCAACTAAGATTTGCCTTGTCTGCACGAACCGCGTCAGCAACTGATCCAAGCTCCTCCTGCACCTTCTCAGCCCTTGCTTCAACCTCATCGATCCCTAACACTAGATATATCTTTAGATAATTCTTGGTTGAATTCATCCATTTTTACCACAATGCTGGTAGCCAGAGATGCGTTATGGAGGCATGGGGTGCATATGCAGACTCCACATGACACCATTCAGGACTCAAAGAGCATCCAATCCACTTCTCGCCTGTGAAATCCTCACAAACGAAACACAAAACTTATGTGTTTTGCTCGATCTTAGTCATTTGTACTGGGTGGGGTAGGGTGACATGATCACTTGACAGTAGCCTCTAGTTTTTAGGGTTAATTAATTTATTCTACTGGCTCTGTGTGCGCTATGAATTATATAAATACAACGTATTATTATATTATTTCACAATATTCCAATACAACGCCCCCTAGCCCTCTCAACTGAACCAAATCGCTTAAATTTCGCTCACTGCCCACCCCCCAATACATTTAACAGACTGAAAACTGGGCCCCCACAACATGCTGTGCCCAGGGCCCCCACAACTCTAAATCCGGCCCTGTGTGTGTGTGTGTGTGTGTGTGTGTGTGTGTGTGTGTGTGTGTGTGTGTGTGTGTGTGTGTGTGTGTGTGTGTATGCTTAGAAAAATTCATAAGGAATTAACACACACACACACACACACACACACACACACACACCTAGCAACAGCTGTATATACAGAGAGAGAGAGAGAGAGAGAGAGAGAGAGAGAGAGAGAGAGAGAGAGAGAGAGATACTTTTTTGTGCTATGTTATCTTGAGTCTCTCTCTCTCTCTCTCTCTGTATATACAGCTGTTGCTGTGTGTGTGTGTTTGTGTGTGTGTGTGTGTGTGTGTGTTAATTCTATACACACACACACACACACACACACACACACACACACACACACACACACACACACACACACACACACACAACAGGGCCGGATTTAGAGTTGTGGGGCCCTGGGCACAGCATGTTGTGGGGCCCAGTTTTCAGTCTGTTAAATGTATTGGGGGTGGGCAGTGAGCGAAATTTGCTGATTTGGTTCAGTTGAGAGGGCTAGGGCGTTGTATTGAATATTAAATAATATAATAATACGTTGTATTTATATAATATATATATATATATATATATATATATATATATATATATATATATATATATATATATATATATATATATATATATATATATATATATTCAATTTCTGCACCGTATTTCCATCTATATTTTCCAATGATCTATTTCTGTTCCGTATTTCCATCTATATTTTCCCATGATCTACTTCTATACCGTATTTCCATCTATATTTTCCTATCTTCCGTATTTCCATCTATATTTTCCAATGATCTATTTCTGTTTCGTATTTCCATCTATATTTTCCCATGATCTACATCTGTATCGTATTTTCATATATATTTTCCAATGTTCTATTTCTGTACCGTATTTCCATCTATATTTTCCCATGACCTATTTCTGTACCGTATTTTCATCCATATCTCATCTAATTAGTTCTGTTATCTAAGTCAACCGCATCATTATTATCAAATGTTCATCTCCCTCCACTCGATTTTCTTTCATTTTCCTCCTCTCATTTCTTCTTTTCATTCTATTTTTCTTTTCCCTCTCCTCTCCTCTCCTCCTCCCCGTCTTGTCTCTTCCCTCGTGATTTTTTCTCCTCATTTCCCTACTCCTTCTTCCTTTTTCCCCTCTTCCTTCTCTTTCATTTTCTTGTACTAATTCTTCTCTTCCTTCTACTCCTCATGCCTTAATTCTTCTTTCTATTCATACCCTCACTTAGTCCTCCTCCTCTTCTCTCCTCCACCTCCTCCTTCGTTCCCATGGGTACACGGACGCCCTTCCCGGAGGTGCCTCTTCCTGACCTTGTAGGTGTGCCCTTCTCAACCCCAACACAGCTGTTCGTTGCTTTTTTTTTTTTTCATTATCTCTTTCTGTCATTACACACACACACACACACACACACACACACACACACACACACACACACACACACACACACACACACACACACACACACACACACACACACACACACACACACACACACACACACACACACACACACACACACACACACACACACACACACACACACACACACACACACACACACACACACACACACACACACACACACACACACACACACACACACACACACACACACACACACAGCCGGATTTAGAGCTGTGGGGGCTCTAACTGATAGTCTGCTACCTCTTAAATTCTGCCGCCATGTTGCTCTCTTTCTATCTTCTATCGATATTTTCGCGCTGACTGCTCTTCTGAGCTTGCTAACTGCCTGCCTCCCCCCCTCCCGCGGCCCCGCTGCTCTCGACTGTCCACTCTAGCCCATCCAATACTGTCCAAAGTATTACCTTTTTATTATCATTATCGTTATTACTTTTCTACTCTTTTTATTCCACTCTTCTTCACTCTTCTTTTTATACGTCCATTGCAGTTCTTATGTTCTCTCTTGTTCCATCTCCTTCCTTTCTCTCTTTCTATTCTCCTTTTTTTTCTTATTCTTATTTCCTCCACTTTCCTCCTCGATGTGCTCTCTCTCTCTCTCTCTCTCTCTGCTATAACCGAAACATTTATCGACACCACAAATATTGATTTAAGTTCCGAATACAACATAGATGGCTACAGACTCTTCAACAAAGATCGTGTAAACCGTAGAGGCGGTGGCGTCGCCCTTTAAAAAAGCTATTTGCAACCCACTGACAAAACACAGGGAAACAGTAACGTTGAACATTTGTGCGTACGAGTAAACATTGCAAAAGTCAACTTAAATATATCTGTCACCTACAGACCTCCCGGGCAATCCCTCGATGACGACCTTGAAATGTACAGCGTCTTAAGTCAGTCACTTAATAACAGCGACTCACTGATATTAGGAGACTTTAACCTCCCCCATATCGACTGGGCGACACTGTCAGGTACAGAAGGCGAGTCACATAGAATGATCGAATTTCTAGAAGAAAATTATCTAAGCCAAATGGCTTCTGAGCCAACTCGACAAAATAATATACTCGACCTTGTTATAACAACCCAAGATAACCTAGTCAGTAGTGTCACGGTAGGAGAACACCTCGGTTCTTGCGATCATAAATTAGTGCGCGTCGACATTAAAGCTCAATCATCAGTGACTGAAAATAAAGTAAAGGTGCCCAATTTCAAAAGAGCTAACTTCGTAGAAATCCGACAAAAACTAACAGAAATACAACTATCAGATGACGGCAACGTAGAGGAAGCCTGGCTAAGCCTTAAAAATCACTTACTCACTCAGCAGAACACATTCGTCCCCTTGTGCGAGAAGCGAATTAACACTAATAAAAGCCCACCGTGGTTTAATAGCGAAATTAACCAATCAGTCAATGAGAGAAAATTGTTTTACAGGTTAAAGAAAGAATAAAGCACGCCCGAAAACATTAGACTTTATAATGATGCCAGGCGACGAGTAAAAAGACTAGTAGGTCAGGCAAAGCGTAGATACGAAGAAAATATTGCAGCCAACTGTAAAAATAATCCGAAATCTTTCTTCAGTTACATAAACAACAGAAAGGCGATCAAAAGTGGTATTGGACCTTTAACAAACAGCGACGGTGCACTAGTGACTGACAGCCAACACATTGCAAACCTCTTAAACAATTACTTTTCCTCGGTGTTTAATACTAACAGTCTTCCTCTCGCTACCACCAACACCAGTACTATTGTAAATCTCGAGCATGCATTGCCTAATTTTGAAATAACAACCGATGAAGTCCTTAAAGCTCTCCATTCACTTAAAACAAATAAAAGTCCTGGACCTGACAAAGTATATCCAACTCTGCTGAAAGAAACAAAGAGCGAAATACTCTCCTCCCTCACAACCGTATTCAATATGTCCTTGCGACAAGGCATCGTCCTTCAGATTGGAAAAAGGCTAACGTGACACCGATTTTCAAGAAAGGAGACAAAAAGTACCAGGTAATTACAGGCCCATTAGTCTAACTTCGGTTGTAGGTAAGCTACTTGAGGGCATAATTAGAGACAAATTGTGAATTACCTTGAAAGCCACTCATTGATTGGGGACTCACAACATGGCTTCCGAAACAAAAGATCCTGCCTATCAAACCTATTAACCTTTTATAACGACCTCTTCACTGTTTATGACGTAACCAAATCACTGGACGTAGTCTATCTTGATTTCCAGAAAGCGTTTGATAAAGTCCCGCATCATAAATTACTTTACAAATTAAAGCAAATAGGTATTGACGGTCAAGTAAACCAATGGATCGCGAATTGGTTGAGCAACAGACAACAAAGAGTAGTGATCGACGGATTTAACTCAGAGTGGGCGCCTGTCACTAGTGGCGTCCTCAGGGCTCGGTCCTTGGCCCAGTGCTCTTCATTATTTACATCAACGACGTGGATGTTGGACTCAATAACCACATTAGTAAATTTGCAGACGACACAAAGATTGGCAACTCGGTTCTCACTGACGAAGACAGGCAAAGCCTCCAAGAGGATTTGCACAAAATTTCAGCTTGGTCGGATAGATGGGAGATGCCCTTTAACGTAGACAAGTGCCAGGTCCTTCAAGTTGGAACGAGGAATAAGAAGTTCGAATACGAAATGCGCGGCGTTAAACTCAAAAGCGTTCAATGCGTCAAAGACTTTGGGGGTCAAAATCGCGTCAAACCTCAAATTCTCACAGCAATGCATCGATGCAGCAAATAAAGCGAACAGAATGTTGGGCTTCATTAAAAGAAACTTTGTATTCAAGAATAAAGATGTAATACTCGCTCTACAACAGTTTAGTCAGAACCCACTTGGAATATGCGGTACAGTTTTGGTCTCCACACCATGCAAAGGATATTGCTAAATTAGAAGGTGTTCAGCGTCGGGCAACGAAAATGATCCCTTCCTTGCGCAACAAATCCTACGAAGAAAGGCTTTCTACCCTTAACATGTTCTCTCTTGAGAAACGTCGCCTCCGAGGAAAACTGATCGAATGTTTTAAAATACTTAATGGTTTCACGAAGGTAGACAGATCAACATTGTTTATGATCGATGACACTTTGCACGAGGAACAATGGCGTAAAACTCAGATGTAGACAAGTAAATTCAGACTGAACCATTTTTTTATTCAACAACGTTTTAGTGCGAGAATGGAATAAGCTTCCACCGTCAGTGGTCCAGTGTAACACGATTGTCTCCTTCAAAAATAAGCTCGACCGTCACTTCCTTCAACTTAATATCAACTAGAGTAGAAATGCAACGTTTTGGAGTCTTCTGATTAATGTAAAATCACTTAGTTTAAGGACAGACCACCAAGTCTGGACCATGGGGTCTGTGGTCTGATTTTCTATGTAAATCTATGTAAATCTCTCTCTCTCTCTCTCTCTCTCTCTCTCCTAATTAACACTCACCTGCTAGTGTGTGTCACCTCGGCAACTCATCTCGCTCATTAAGTCATCTTTGTAATTAAGGTAAACTTGCTACCCTGCCTCCTCCTCCTCCTCTTCATCCTCCTCTTCCTCCTCCTCCTCCTTCTCCTCCTCCTCTTCTCTTCATTTTACTTCTCTTCCTTTTATCCTTACTTTTACCTTTCCTCTCTGCTCCTATTCATCCTCTTTCCTTTGCAGTTTCTCTTCCTCTTCTTCGTATCTTCATCCATTCCCTCTCCCCTCATCCTTCCTATTCCCTTAGTGTCCTCACGTCATCCTTCCCCTCTGCCTTTTAAGACAACCTAACCTTTTCTATCTCCAGCTGATCCTACCGGGCTTTCCTCCCTCTCCCCTCTTCCTCCTCCTCCTCCTCCTTTTCCTCGTCCTGTATTCCTTACCCCTTTCATATCCACATCCTCATCCCCTTCACTGCCCTAATCCCTCCATTTCTCCTTTCAACCTGACGAGCTTCACTTCCCCTTCTCCTCCAACTTCCTCTCTAACACCAAGGCGAGGAGGAGGAGAAGAAGGGGGCAGGGACATAGGGGGCAGCAGCAGCGTTTTGAGTCCTTCCTGTTCACAATTATCCGTGGCATTGTGTGTGTGTGTGTGTGTGTGTGTGTGTGTGTGTGTGTGTGTGTGTGTGTGTGTGTGTGTGTGTGTGTGTGTGTCAGCAGCACACGCAAGCAAGCGAAAAGACAAGCAAGTGAGTGGGGGTGGCAATGAGAAAGTGAGAAACACATTGATGGAGAGAGAGAGAGAGAGAGAGAGAGAGAGAGAGAGAGAGAGAGAGAGAGAGAGAGAAACGTTCCATATTGTGCGGCATCACCATCATTCTGTGTGTGTCGTCACTGGCCGCGCGGTCAACCAGCTCTAGACTCGGGGGGGTGCAATGTCAACTCCAAGGTCCCCAAAACGGCTTACTCGAATCCGAGGTGATGTGTTGAATCGAGCCCTATGTGTAAATACCAGAGAGAGGAATGGCCCACCCAATCACCGGAACCAAGAGCCTCGGGGGTCGCTTTGCTCAGCCAGAGGGGCGAGCGGCATCCCTGATCGCCTCGTGGTAGCGGAAGGAGCGGGAGCAGTAAAAAATATAAGCTCCCCAAAACGCCGTCGGCAGTCAGAGGTGAGGCGCTAAACCTCAACACTGGTAACAATACGCGCCGCACGAAGACGGGAAACAGAGCGGTGTCGTGCTCCGTCTGAGTTCCCGGCACTAAGGGTGGCGGTCCCTTCAGGAAAAGGCGCTTCACGCCTTCATCAGCATGAGCGAGGCCTCGAAGCGTCGGCCGCCATGCAGGAGTTTCCAGCGTGCCCCTTCCCGGCATGGTAAAAAGAAGAGCCCCAAAAATAGAAAAGCAATGTATAAAAAAAAAAAAACATCGTCTCAGCATCAAGAAACAAAAAGGAGAGAGAAAAAAAAAGGTAAAACATTTAGAAAAAATCAACTCACAACCAAACACGAAACAAAAAAAAATCCAAAAAAATGTAAAACACTAAAAAGAGACAAAAATAATCGACTCAGCACCAAGACAAAGAAAGAGTAATAAAAAAAAGGAAAAGAAAATATATATAAAAAAATACCAAAGAAAAAAATGAAAAAATAAAAATAAAAATAAACTCGACCAGAGCAAAAAAGAAAAAAAGATAAAACAAAAAAATACAAACCAACTCGACCAGAGCAAAAAAGAAAAAAAGATAAAACAAAAAAATACAAACCAACTCGACCAGAGCAAAAAAAAAAAAAAAATAGATAAAACAAAAAAATACAAACCAACTCGACCAGAGCAAAAAAATAAATAAATAAATAAAAAATACAAACCAACTCGACCAGAGCAAAAAAAAAAGATAAAACAAAAAAATACAAACCAACTCGACCAGAGCAAAAAAGAAAAAAAATAGACAAAACAAAAAAATACAAACCAACTCGACCAGAGCAAAAAATCCAAAAAAAAAGATAAAACAAAAAAATACAAACCAACTCGACCAGAGCAAAAAATCCAAAAAAAAAGATAAAACAAAAAAATACAAACCAACTCGACCAGAGCAAAAAATCCAAAAAAAAAGATAAAACAAAAAAAAACAAACCAACTCGACCAGAGCAAAAAAAAAAAAAATATAAAACAAAAAAATACAAACCAACTCGACCAGAGCAAAAAAAAAAAAAAAAAGATAAAACAAAAAAATACAAACCAACTCGACCAGAGCAAAAACAAAAAAAAAATAGATAAAACAAAAAAATACAAACCAACTCGACCAGAGCAAAAAAAAAAAAAAATAGATAAAACAAAAAAATACAAACCAACTCGACCAGAGCCAAAAAAAAAAAAGATAAAACAAAAAAATACAAACCAACTCGACCAGAGCAAAAAAAAAAAGATAAAACAAAAAAATACAAACCAACTCGACCAGAGCCAAAAAAAAAAAGATAAAACAAAAAAATACAAACCAACTCGACCAGAGCCAAAAAAAAAGATAAAACAAAAAAATACAAACCAACTCGACCAGAGCCAAAAAAAAAAGTTAAAACAAAAAAATATAAACCAACTCGACCAGAGCAAAAAAAAAGAGAAAACAAAAAAATACAAACCAACTCGACCAGAGCCAAAAAAAAAGATAAAACAAAAAAATACAAACCAACTCGACCAGAGCCAAAAAAAAAGATAAAACAAAAAAATACAAACCAACTCGACCAGACCAAAAAAAAAAAAAAAAAGAAAAAAAAAAGAAGAAGACGGAAAAGACGACGAAGACAAAGAAGAAGAAGACAAAGAAGAAGAAGACGAAGAAGAAGACGACGAAGAAGAAGACGACGAAGAAGAAGACGGAAAAGACGACGAAGAAGACAAAGAAGAAGAAGACAAAGAAGAAGAAAACGAAGAAGAAGACGAAGAAGAAGACGACGAAGAAGAAGACGACGAAGAAGAAGACGGAAAAGACGACGAAGAAGACGAAGAAAAAGACGACGAAGAAGAAAACGAAGAAGAAGAAGATGACGAAGAAGACGAAGAAGAAAACGAAGATGAAAAAGACGACGAAGAAGACGACGACGAAAAAAACGAAGAACACGACGAAGAAAACGAAGAAGACGACGAAGAAGACGAAGACGATAAAGACGACGAAGAAGACAACGACAAAGAAGACGAAGAAGAAGAAGAAGAAGACGAAAAAGACGACGAAGAAGAAGACGAAGAAGAAGAAGAAGACGAAGAAGTAGTTGAAGAAGAAGACGACGAAGAACACGACGAAGAAGACGAAGAAGACTACGAAAAAGAAGACGAGGAAGAAGACGGCGAAGAGGAGGACGAAGAAGGAGACGAAGAAGAGGACGAAGAAAAAGACGACGAAAAAGAAGATGAAGAAGAAGACGAAGAAGAAGACGACGAAGACGAAAGAGCAGCAGCCACGACGAGGGAGGGAGGGATGGAGCAGGGAGTGACGGAGGGAACAACAATGGAGGGGTAATGTGCGGGAATGGGAGGAGGTGAGTGAGGGTAGCGTGCGAAGGACAGGAGGAGGCGGAGGCGGGGTGTCGCAAAGTGAAGGACAGGAGAGGCGTGGGGTGTGGACAAAGACAGGAGGAGGCGGTGGTGGGGTGGCTGGCGTGAGACAGGAGGTGGCGGAAGTGAGGGGAAAAGGAGGAGGCGGTGGCGGGGCGGGGAATGGACTGAGGAGGCGGTGGTGGGGTGGCGTGCGAGGGACAGGAAGAAGCGTTGGCGGTGGGATGGCGGGAAATGAATTGAAAGGTGGTGGCGGGTGGTGCGAGAGAAAGGAGGAAGGTGGCGGTGGTGGCTAGAGGGAAAGGAGGATGAGGTGGCGGGGTGGCTGTGGCGAGGGGAAAAGGAGGAGGCGGTGGGGGGTGGCGTGCGAGGAAAGGAAGAGGCGGTGGCGGTGCTTGGTGAGAGGAAGGAGGAGGCGGTAGGCGGGGGCGTGCGAGGGGAAGGAAAAGGCAGTGGCGGGGGTGGCTTGCGAGGGGAAGGAAGAGGCGTTGGAGGGGTTTGAGTGCGAGGGAAAGGAAGAGGCGGTAGCGGGGTGGTGCGAGGGGAAGGAAGAGGCAGGTGGGCTGGGGTGGCGAGCGAAAGAGGGGAAGGAAGAGGGCGGGTGGGGTGGCGTGAGGGAGGGGAAGAGGAGGTGGCGGGGTATGCGAGGGGAAGTGAGGCGGTGCGGGGATGGTGGTTTAAGAGGGAAGGAAGAGGGTGGGGTGGCGGGGTGGGTGAGGGAAGGGAGGGAGGTGGCGGGGGTGGAAAAGAGGGGGAAGGAAGAGGCGGGGTGGCGTGCGAAGGAGGGGAAGGTGGAAGAAGGCGGGCGGTGGCGTGGCGATGAGGGGAAGGAAGAGGCGGTGGGGTGGTGCGAGGGGAAGGAAGAGGCGGGGTGGCGTGCGAGGGAAGAGGTGGGGGTGGCAGGGGTGGCGTGCGAGGGGAAGGAAGAGGCAAGGGGTGGCGGGTGCAAGGGGAAGGAAGAGGCGGCGGTGGGGGTGGCGAGAGGGGAAGGAAGAGGCGGTGGCGGGGTGTGCGAAGGAGGGGAAGAGGGGCGGGGGTGGCGTGCGGGGAAGGAAAAAGAGGCGGTGGGGGTGGCGTGCGAGGAAGGAAGAGGATGGCGGGGCGCTGCGAGGGGAAGGAAGAGGCGGTGGTGGCGGTGAGGGGAAGGAAGAGGCGTGGTGGCGGTTGTGAGGACGGAGGGGAAGACGAGGTGACGGTGGGGCAGCAGCCACGACGACGGAGAGGAGCAGCAGTGGCGACGAGGCGGAGGAGCAGCAGCCACGAGTGAGGTGGCGTGAGGGGGAAGCAGCAACGACGAGGGAGGGAGCAAGACGACGAGGAGGAAGGGGAGGAGGCAGGACGACGGTGGCGGTGAGGGAGCAAAGAGGAGGCGGTGGCGGGGCAGTGCGAGGGGAAGGAAGGAGGCGGTGGCGGGGGTGGCGTGCAGGGAGGAGGAGGCGGTGGCGGGGGGAGAGGAAAGGAGAGGCGGTGGCGGGGGGGCGTGCGTGAGGGAAAGGAAGAGGCGGTGGCGTGGGGGGGGATGGCGTGCGAGGAAAAAAGAAGGGGTGGCGGGGTGGCGTGCGAGAGGGAAGGAGGAGGCGGTGGATGGCGTGCGAGGGAAAGGAAGAGGCGGTGGCGGGGTGGCGTGCGAGAAGGAGGAGGTGGTGGCGGGTGGCGTGCGAGAGGAAAGGAGGCGGTGGCGGGGTGGCGTGCGAGGGGAAAGAGGAGGCGGTGGCGGGGGGTGGCGTGCGAGGAAAGGAGGAGGCGGTGGCGGGGTGGGGCGAGGGAAGAAGGAGGTGGTGGTGGGGTGAGGGGAAAGGAGAGGCGGTGGCGGGGTGGCGTGCGAGGGAAAGGAAGAGGCGGTGGGGTGGCGTGAGGGAAAGGAGGAGGCGGTGGCGGGTGGCGGAGGGAAAGGAGAGGCGGTGGCGGGGTGCGAGGGAAAGGAAGGAGGCGGTGGCGGGGTGGCGTGCGAGGGAGGAGGCGGTGGTGGGTGGCGTGAAAGGAAAAGGAGGCGGTGGCGGGGTGGCGTGAGGGAAAGGAAGAGGCGGTGGGGGGTGGCGCGAGGAAAAGGAGGAGGCGGTGGCGGGTGGCGTGCGAGGGAAAGGAGAGGCGGTGGCGGGTGGCGTGCGGGGAAAGGAGGAGGCGGTGGCGGGGTGGCGTGAGGAGGAGGAGGCGGTGGCGGGGGTGGCGTGTGAGGGAAAAGGAAGAGGCGGTGGCGGGGTGGCGTGCGAGGGGAAAGGAAGAGGTGGTGGGCGGGGGTGGCGTGCGAGGGAAAGGAAGAGGCGGTGGCGGGGTGGCGTGAAAGGGAAAGGAAGAGGCGGTGGCGGGGTGGCGTGCGAGGGAAAGGAAGAGGCGGTGGGGGGGGTAGCGTGCGAGTGAAAGGAGGAGGAGGTGGAGGGGTGGCGTGCGAGGAAGGAGGAGGGGTGGCGTGCGAGGGAAAGGAAGAGGCGGTGGCGGGATGGCGTGTAGAGGGAAAGGAGAGGCGGTGGCGGGGTGGCGTGCGAGAAGGAGGAAGAGGCGGTGGCGGGGGTGGCGAGGGAAGGAAGAGGCGGTGGCGGGGTGGCGTGGAGGGGAAAGGAAGAGGCGGTGGCGGGGTGTGCGAGGGAAAGGAGGCGGTGGCGGGGGTGGCGTGAGGAAAGGAGAGGCGGTGGCGGGGGTGGCGTGTGGAGGAAAGGAGGAGGCGGTGGCGGGGTGGCGTGGAGGGAAAGGAAGAGGCGGTGGCGGGGTGGAGGTGCGAGGGGAAAGGAGGAGGCGGTGGCGGGGTGGCGAGGGAAAGGAAGAGGCGGTGGCGGGTGCGAGGGAAAGGAGGAGGTGGTGGTGGGGTGGCGTGCGAGGGAAAGGAAGAGGCGGTGGCGGGGTGGCGTGCGAGGAAAGGAGAGGCGGTGGCGGTGGCGTGCGAGGGAAAGAAGAGGCGTGCGAGGGAAAAGAGGAGGCGGTGGCGGGGTGGCGTGCGAGGGGAAAGGAGGAGGCGGTGGCGGGGTGGCGTGCGAAGAGGAAGGAAGGAGGCGGTGGCGGGGTGGCGTGCGAGGAAAGGAAGAGGCGGTGGCGGGGGTGGCGTGAGGGAAAGGAAGAGGCGGTGGCGGGGTGGCGTGCGAGGGAAAGGAAGGAGGCGGTGGCGGGGTGGCGGAGGGAAAGGAGGAGGCGGTGGCGGGGGTGGCGTGCTGAGGGACATAAAGAGGCGGTGGCAGGGGTGGCGTGTGAGGGACAGGGAGGAGGCAGTGGCAGGGGGTGGCGTGTGAGGGACATGCAGGGCGGTGGCAGGAGGTGGCAGTGTGAGGGACAGGAGGAGGCAGTGGCCAGGGGTGTGTGAGGGGACATAAAGAAGCAGTGGCAGAATTGGCGTGTGGGGGACATAAAGAGGCGGTGGCAGGGGTGGATGTAAGGGGACATAAAGCAGTGGCAGGGGTGGCGTGTGAGGGACATAAGGGGCAGAGGTGTGGGGTGGCGTGTGGGGGTTTGTAAAAGAGGCGGTGGCAGGGGTGACGTGTGAGGGACCTCTGCAGAGGCGGTGGCAGGGGTGACGTGTGAGGGACATAAGAGGCGGTGTGGGGAGTGGCGATGTGAGGGAAGGAGGCGGTGGCAGGGGCGCGTGTGGACAGGGAGGGCGGTGGCAGGGGTGGCGTGTGAGGGACATAAAGAGGCGTTAGCCCAGGAGTGTGGCGTGTTAGGGGCAGGAGGAGGCGTTGGCCAGGGGTGACGTGTGAGGGACATAAAGAGGCAGTGGCAGGGGTGGCGATGTGAGGGACAGGAGGAGGCGGTGGCAGAGGTGGCGTGTGGGGGACATAAAGAGGCGGTGGCAGAGGGGTGGCGTGTGAGGGACATAAGAGGCCAGTGTGAGGGTTGCGTGTGTGAGGACAGGGAGGAGGCGGTGGCAGGGGTGGCGTGTGAGGACATAAAGAGGCAGTGTGAGGGGTGGCGTGTGAGGGACAGGAGGAGGCAGTGGCAGGGGTGGCGTGTGAGGGACAGGAGGAGGCGGTGGCAGGGGTGGCTGATGTGGGGGACATAAGAGGCAGTGGCAGGGGTGGCGTGTGAGGGACATAAGAGGCGGTGGCAGGGGGTGGCAGTGTGGGGGACAGGAGGCAGTGGCAGGGGTGGCGTGTGGGGACTGGAGGAGGCAGTGGCAGGGGAGTGGCGTGTGAGGACATAAGAGGCGGTGGCGGGGGTGGCGTGTGAGGGATATAAAGAGGCAGTGAGGGTGGCGTATGAGGGGACAGGAGGAGGCAGTGCTTGGGGTGGCGTGTGAGGGAAAGGAGGAGGCGGTGGCAGGGTGGCGTGTGAGGGACATAAGAGGCGGTGGCCCAGGGGTGGCGTTTGAGGGACAGGAGGAGGCAGTGGCCAGGGGTGGCGTGTGGGGGACATATAAGGGGCGTGCAGCAGGGGTGACGTGTGAGGGACAGGAGGAGCCCAGTGGCAGGGGTGGTGTGAGGACCGCAGAAGCGGTGGCAGGGGGTGGCGTGTGAGGGACATAAGAGACGGTGTGGGGGGTGTGTGAGGGACATAAGAGGCAGTGTGGGGGTGTGTGAGGGACATAAGGGGCAGTGTGGGGTGTGCAGTGTGAGGGACAGGAGGATAAGGGCGGTGGGGGGGTGGCGTGAGGGGACAGGGAGGGAGGCGGTGGCAGGGGTGGCGTGAGGGACAGAAAGAGGTGGTGGCAGGGGGGTGGCGTGTGGACTGGGACATAAGGAGGCGGTATGCAGGGTGGCGTGTGAGGGACAGGGAGGAGGCGGTGGCAAGTGTGTTAGGGGTGCAGCAGAGCGTGTGAGGGAAAGTGGAGGGAGCTTATGGACAGGTGGCCAGGGGTGGCGTGCAGGGACAGTGTATGGACATAAAGAAGCGGTGGAGTGGGGGTGGCGTGTGAGGGACATAAAGAGGAGGTGGTGGCAGGGGTGACGTCTTGAGGGGTGGCGTGTGAGGGACTATAAAGGGGCAGTGGTTGGGGGTGGCGTGTGAGGACATGGGGAAGAGGCAGTGCAAGGGGTATGCGTGTGAGGGCCCCACATAAGGAGGCGGTGGCAGGAATGTGGTGGATATATTACAAAGAGGCGGTGGGCGGGGTGGCGTGAGGGGACATAAAGAGGCGGTGGCGGGGTGGCGTGTGAGGGACAGGAGGAGGGCGGTGGCGGGGGTATGCATGTGAGGGACATAAGGAGGCAGTGGCAGGGGGTGGCGTGTGCTGGAGACCTCTGAGAGGCGGGGGTGGCGTGTGCATGATATGAGGGACAGGAGGAGGCGGTGGCAGGGGGTGGCTTGTGAGGGACAGGGAGGAGGCGGTGGCAGAGGTGGCGTGTGTGAGGGACAGGAGGAGGGCGGTGAGCAGGGGTGGCGTGTGTGAGGGGTCACAAGAGGCGGTGTGGGGGTATGTGAGGGGACATAAAGAGGCGGTGGCAGGGGGGTGGCGTGTGAGGGACCTTGGAGGAGGTGGCAGGCGTGGGGTGGCGTGTGAGGGACATACAGGGAGGAGGCGGTGGCAGGGGTGGCGTGTGAAGGACATAAAGAGGCGGTGGCAGGGGTGGCGTGAGGGGGACTGTAAGGAAGAGGTGGTGGCAGGGGCAGTGTGAGGGACAGGAGGAGGCGGTGGCAGGGGGGGTGGCGTGTGAGGGGACAGGAGGAGGCGGTGGCAGGGGTGTGGCGTGTGGGGACAGGAGGAGGCGGTGGCAGGGGGTGGCGTGTGAGGGACCTTGCCTCAGAGGCGGTGGTGGCAGGGGGTATGCGATGTGGGGACATGAAGAGGCAGTGGCGGGGGTGGCGTGAGGGGGACAGGAGGAGGCGGTGTGGGGTGGCGTGGTGAGGGGAATAAGGAGGTAGTGCGGTGTGCAGGGGACATAAAGGCGTGTGCGGGACATAAAGGGGCAGGGTGGGGGTGGCGTGTGAGGGAAAGGAGGAGGCGGTGGTAGGGTGGCGTGTAAGGGGACAGGAGGAGGCGGTGGCAGGGGTGGCGATGTGAGGGGGGGAAAGGAGGGAGGCGGTGGTGGGGTGGTGGCGTGTGAGGGACATAAAGAGGCGGGTGGCAGGGGTGGCAGATGTGGAGGGACAGGGATGGAGGCAGTGGCGGCAGGGTGGCGTGAGGGAAGAAGAGAAGCTGGGGCGGTGGAGGGACATAAAGAGGGCGGTGACGTGTGGATGGAGGGGACAGAAGAGGCGGTGGTGGCAGGTGGTGTGGCGAGGTGACAGACATAAAAGTGGTGGCAGGGGGTGGCGTGTGAGGGACATAAAGAGGCGGTGGCAGGGGGTGGCATGTGTGTGAAAGGGACATAAAGAGGCGGTGGCAGGGTGGTGGACAAGAGGGGACATAAAGAGGCGGTGGCAGGGGTGGCATGTGAGGGACAGGTAAGGAGGCGGTGGCAGGGAGTGACGTGTGAGGGGACAGAGAAGGAGGCGGTGGCGGGGGTGGCGTGTGAGGGACATAAAGAGGCTAAGGCAGGGGTGGCGTGGTTAGGGACATAAGAGGCGGTGCACAGGGGTGGTGTGAGGGACAGGAGGAGGCGGTGGCATGGGGTGGCGTGTGAGGGACAGGAGGTGGTGGCGGGGTGGGTGAGGGACATAAAGAGGCGGTGGGTGGGGGGGGTGTGAGGACATAAAGAGGCGGTGGCGGGGGGTTGGTGTGTGAGGGACAGGAGGAGGGTGGTGGGGGTGGCGATGTGGGGGAGAAAAGAGGCGGTGGTGGGGTGGCTTGTGAGGGGAAAGGAGGAGGCTGGTGGCAGGGGGTGTAGCGTGTGAGGGGGGAACAGGAGGAGGCGGTGGCGGGGTGGCGTGAGGGGGATAGGAGGAGGCGGTGGCGGGGTGGCGTGTGAGGGACATAAAAGAGGCCGGTGGCAGGGGTGGCGGGCTTGGCGTGTGAGGGACAGGAGGAGGCGGTGGCAGGGGTGGCGTGAGAGGTTGCTTATAGAGAGTGCAGGTGGGGGAGGTGGCGTGTGAGGACAGCAAAGGAGGCGGGTGGTGGGGGTGGCGTGTGAGGGGGAATATAAAGAGGCGGTGGTGGAGGGTGGCGTATGTGAGGGACAGGGAGGAGTGGTATGGGGTGGCCCAGAGGGAAAGGAGATATGGTGGTGGGGTGTGGAGAAGGCAGAGGTGGTGGGGTGTGTGAGGGGACAGGGAGGAGGTGTGGCAGGGGTGGCGTGAGGGGACATAAAAGAGGTGGTGGCGGGGTGGCGTGAGGGACAGAGAGGCGTGTGGGAGGAGAGAGGAGAGGCGGTGGGTGGGGGTGGCGTGTGAGGGGACATAAAGAGGCGGTGGCAGGGGGTGTGAGGGTGGCGTGTGAGGGAAGAGCAAAGAGGCAGTGTGGGGGTGGCGTCTGAGGGACATAGGAAGAGGCGGTGTGGGGTTGGCGATAGGACAGCAAGAGAAGGGAGGCGGTGTGAGGTGTGGGGAATTAGCGTGCGAGGGAAAGGGAAGGAGGTGGTGGCGGGGTGGCGTGTGAGGGAACATAAAGAGGCGCAAGGCGGTGGCAGGGGGTGGCGTGCGAGGGAAAGAAAGGAAGGAGGCGGTGGCAGGGGTGGCAGGGGGTGGCGTGCAGGGACAGGAGAGGAGGCGGTTACAGGCGGGGGTGGCGGTGCGAGGGAAAGGGACAGGAGAGGCGGTGGCAGGGGTGGCGTGTGAGGTTCATAAAGAGGCAGTGGCGGGGGTGGCGTGCGAGGACAGGAGTGCTGGCAGGGTATTGCGTGACATAAAGAGGCGGTGGCAGGGGGTGGCGTGCGAGGGACAGAAAGGGAGGCGGTGTGAGGGTGGCGTGTGAGGGACATAAAGAGAGGCCAGTGGCAGTGGGGTGGCGTGTGAGGGACAACAAAGAGGGTGGCGGTGGGGTGGCGATGTGAGGGACAGGAGGAGGCGGTGGCAGGGGTGGCGTGTGAGGGACATAAGAGGCAGTGGGCAGGGGTGGCGTGTGAGGGACCAAGGAGGAGGCAGTGGCAGGGGTGGCGTGTGAGGACATAAAGAGCCCAGTGTGGGGGGTGGCTTGTGAGGGACAGAGGAGGAGGCAGTGGCCAGGGGTGGCGTGTGAGGGGGACAAGGAGGAGGCGGTGACCGGGGTGGCGTGTGAGGGTCATAAAGGCGGTAGGAGGAGGCGGTGGCAGGGGGTGGCGTGTGAGGGAAGGAGGAGGGTGTGAGGGTGGCGTGTGAGGGGACAGGGAAGAGGCGGTGTGCAGGGGTGGCGTGTGAGGGACATAAAGATATGGTGGCGGGGTGGTGTGAGGGAGACAGTGTGGGGGTGGCGTGTGGGGAAAGGAAGAGGTGGTGGCAGGGGTGTGCGTGTAGGGACATAAAGGGAGGTGGGTGGGGTGAGGGGGTGTGTGAGAAAGGCAAAGGGGTGGCGTGTGAGGGACAGGGAAGCAGGGCGGTGGCGGTGGCGGGAGGGAAGGAAGGAGGCGGTGGCAGGGGTGGCAGGGGGTGGCGTGTGAGGGAAAGGAAGAGGCGGTGGCGGGGGGTGGCGTGTGAGGGAAAGGAGGCGGTGGTGGGGGTGGCGGGGACAGAAGGAGCGGTGTGCGGTGGCAGGGGTGAGGACAGCGGGGGTGGCGATGTGAGGGAAGAAAAAGAGGAAGGCAGTGGCAGGGGTGGCGTGCGAGGACATGAAGGAGGAGGCAGGGGTGGCAGGGGTGGCGTGTGAGGGAAAGGAGGATATGGTGGCAGGGGATGGCGTATAAAAGAGGGAAAGGAGGTAAAGAGGTATAAAGGCAGGGATATGTATAAGCGTGTGAGGGAAAGGAAGAAGCGGTATGTGGCGGGATGGTGTGTAGGGGAAAGAAGAGGCGGTGGCAGGGGATGGCGTGTGAGGGAAAGGAAGAGGCGGTGGCAGGGGTGGCGTGGGAAGGGTTGGGGTGGCGTGCGAGGGAACAGAGGGAGGCGGTGGCCCAGGGGATGGCGATGCGAGGGAAAAGAGGCAGGCGGTGTGGCAGGGGATGGCGTGCGAGGGGAAAGGAAGAAGTGGTGGCAGTAATGCAGGGAGGGATGGTGTGAGGGAAAGGAGGAGGCAGTGGCAGGTGGTGGCGTGCGAGGGAAAGGAGGAGGCGGTGGCGGGGCTGTCGTGCGAGGGACATGCGGAGGCGGTGGCAGGGGTGTCGTGTGAGGGACAGGAGGAGGCAGTGGCGGGGGTGGCGTGTGAGGATAGGGAAGGAGGCGGTGGCAGGGGGTGGCGTGTGAGGGACAGGAAGGAGGAGGCGGTGGCGGGGTGGCGTGTGAGGGACATAAGAGGCGGTGGCAGGGATGGGAGGTGGCGTGTGGGGACAGGAGGAGGCGGTGGCAGGGGGTGGCGTGTGAGGGACATAAAGGGCGGTGGCAGGGGTGGCGTGTGAGGGACAGGAGGAGGCGGTGGCAGGGGTGGCGTGTGGGGACATAAGAAGAGGCGGTGGCGGGGTGGCGTGTGAGGGACATAAGAGGCGGTGGCAGGGGGTGGCGTGTGAGGGACATAAGAGGCGGTGGCAGGGGTGGCATGTGAATGACAGGAAGAGGCGGTGGCGGGGGTGGCGTGGGAGGGACAGGAGGAGGCGGTGGCGGGGGTGGCGTGTGAGGGACATAAAGAGGCGGTGGCGGGGGTGACGTGTGAGGGACATAAAGAGGCGGTGGCGGGGGTGGCGTGTGAGGGACAGGAGGAGGCGGTGGCGGGGGTGGCGTGGGAGGGACAGGAGGAGGCGGTGGCGGGGGTGGCGTGTGAGGGACAGGAGGAGGCGGTGGCGGGGGTGGCGTGTGAGGGACATAAAGAGGCGGTGGCGGGGGTGGCGTGTGGCGTGAGGGGACATAAGGAGGCAGTGGCGGGGGTGGCGTGTGAGGGACATAAGGAGGCGGTGGCGGGGGTGGCGTGTGAGGAACATAAAGAAGCGGTGGCGGGGGTGGCGTGTGAGGGACAGTAAGAGGCGGTGGCGGGGGTGGCGTGTGAGGGACATAAAGAGGCGGTGGCGGGGGTGGCGTGTGAGGGACATAAAGAGGCGGTGGCGGGGGTGGCGTGTGAGGGACATAAAGAGGCGGTGGCAGGGGTGGCGTGTGAGGGACCTAAGGGAGGCGGTGGCAGGGGGTGGTGTGAGGGACATAAAGAGGCGGTGTGGGGTGACGTGTGAGGGACATAAAGAGGCGGTGGCGGGGGTGGCGTGTGAGGGACATAAAGAGGCGGTGGCGGGGGTGGCGTGTGAGGGACAGGAGGAGGCGGTGGCGGGGGTGGCGTGTGAGGGACATCAGGAAGCGGTGGGGGGTGGCGTGTGAGGGAAAGGAGGAGGCGGTGGCGGGGGTGGCGTGTGAGGGACATAAAGAGGCGGTGGCGGGGGTGGCGTGTGAGGGAAAGGAGGAGGCGGTGGCGGGGGTGGCGTGTGAGGGAAAGGATGAGGCGGTCGCGGGGGTGGCGTGTGAGGGACAGAAGGAGGCGGTGGCGGGGGTGGCGGGGGTGGCGTGTGAGGGAAAGGAAGAGGTGGTGGCGGGGGTGGCGTGTGAGGGACATAAAGAGGCGGTGGCGGGGGTGGCGGGGGTGGCGTGTGAGGGAAAGGAAGAGGTGGTGGCGGGGGTGGCGTGTGAGGGACATAAAGAGGCGGTGGCGGGGGTGGCGTGTGAGGGAAAGGAAGAGGCGGTGGCGGGGGTGGCGTGCGAGGGAAAGGAAGAGGCGGTGGCGGGGTTGGCGTGCGAGGGAAAGGAAGAGGCGGTGGCGGGGATTGCGTGCGAGGGAAAGCGGTGG
Organism: Eriocheir sinensis; assembly: GCF_024679095.1. Lineage (NCBI taxonomy): Eukaryota > Metazoa > Arthropoda > Malacostraca > Decapoda > Varunidae > Eriocheir > Eriocheir sinensis. Next base: position 62,858 of record NW_026112041.1, on the reverse strand, counting down.
CGGGGTGGCGTGCGAGGGAAAGAAGAGGCGGTGGCGGGGGTGGCGTGTGAGGGAAATGAAGAGAGGCGGTGGGGGGATGGCGTGCGAGGGAAAGGAAGAGGCGGTGGCTAGGGTTGCGTGCGAGGGAAAGGAAGAGGCGGTGGCGGGGGTGGCGTGCGAGGGAAAGGAGGAGGCGGTGGCGGGGGTGGCGTGCGAGGGAAAGGAGGAGGCGGTGGCGGGGATGGCGTGCGAGGAAAGGAAGAGGCGGTTACGGGGGTGGCGTGCGAGGGAAAGGAAGAGACGGTGGCGGGGATGGCGTGCGAGGGAAAGGAGGAGGCGGTGGCGGGGGTGGCGTGTGAGGGACATAAAGAGGCGGTGGCGGGGGTGGCGTGAGAGGGACAGGAGGAGGCGGTGGGGATGGTGTGTGAGGGACAGGAGGAGGCGGTGGCGGGGGTGGCGTGTGAGGGACATAAAGAGGCGGTGGCGGGGGTGGCGTGTGAGGGACAGGAGGAGGCGGTGGCGGGGGTGGCGTGTGAGGGACATAAAGAGGCGGTGGCGGGGGTGGCGTGTGAGGGACAGGAGGAGGCGGTGGCGGGGGTGGCGTGTGAGGGACAGGAGGAGGCGGTGGCGGGGGTGGCGTGTGAGGGACATAAAGAGGCGGTGGCGGGGGTGGCGTGAGGGACAGGAGGAGGAGGCGGTGGCAGGGGTGGCGTGTGCGGGACAGGAGGAGGCGGTGGCCGGGGTGGCGTGTGAGGGACATAAAGAGGCGGTGACGGGGTGGCGTGTGAGGGACAGGAGGAGGCGGTGGCGGGGGTGGCGTGTGAGGGACATAAAGAGGCGGTGGCGGGGAATGGCGTGTGAGGGACATAAAGAGGCGGTGGCGGGGGTGGCGTGTGAGGGACAGGAGGAGGCGGTGGCGGGGGTGGCGTGTGAGGGACAGGAGGAGGCGGTGGCAGGGGGTGGCGTGAGGGACAAGGAGGCGGTGGTGGGGGGTGGCGTGAGGGACAGGAGGCGGTGGCGGGGGTGGCGTGTGAGGGACATAAAGAGGCGGTGGCGGGGGTGGCGTGTGAGGGAAAGGAGGAGGCGGTGGAGGGGGTGGCGTGTGAGGGACAGGCGGAGGCGGTGGGGGGGGTGGCGTGTGAGGGAAAGTAAGAGGCGGTGGCGGGGGTGGCGTGTGAGGGACAGGATGAGGCGGTGGCGGGGGTGGCGTGCGAGGGAAAGAAGGAGGCTGTGGCGGCGGCGGCGTGGAGGGGAAAGGAGGAGGCGGTGGCGGGGGCGGCGTGCGAGGGAAAGGAAGAGGCGGTGGCGGGGGTGGCGTGTGAGGGACATAAAGAGGCGGTGGCGGGGGTGGCGTGTGAGGGAAAGGAGGAGGCGGTGGCGGGGGTGGCGTGTGAGGGAAAGGAGGAGGCGGTGGCGGGGGTGGCGTGTGAGGGTCATAACGTGGCGGTGGCTGGGGTGGCGTGTGAGGGAAAGGAGGAGGCGGTGGCGGGGGTGGCGTGTGAGGGAAAGGAGGAGGCGGTGGCGGGGGTGGAGTGTGAGGGACAGGAGGAGGCGGTGGCGGGGGGTGAGGGAAAGGAGGAGGCGGTGGTGGGGTGGCGTGTGAGGGACAGGAGGAGGCGGTGGCAGGGGTGGCGTGTGAGGAAGGAGGAGGAGGCGGTGGTGGGGTGGCGTGTGAGGGAAAGGAGGAGGCGGTGGCATGGGTGGCGTGTGAGGGACAGGAGGAGGCGGTGGCGGGGGTGGCGTGTGAGGTAAAGGAGGAGGCGTTGGCGGGAATGGCGTGTGAGGGAAAGGAGGAGGCGGTGGAGGGGGTGGCGTGTGAGGGAAAGGAAGAGGCGGTGGCGGGGGTGGCGTGTGAGGAAGAGGCGGTGGAGGGTGGCGTGTGAGGGACAGGAGGAGGCGGTGGCGGGGGTGGCGTGTGAGGGAAAGGAGGAGGCGGTGGCGGGGTTGGCGTGTGAGGGAAAGGAGGTGGTGGCGGGGGGTGGCGTGTGAGGGAAAGGAGGAGGCGGTGGGTGGGGTGGCGTGTGAGGGAAAGGAGGAGGTGGTGGGGGTGCGTGTGAGGAGGAGGCGGTGGCGGGGGTGGCGTGTGAGGGAAAGGAGGAGGCGGTGGCGGGGGTGGCGTGTGAGGGAAAGGAGGAGGCGGTGGCGGGGGTGGCGTGTGAGGGACAGGAGGAGGCGGTGGCGGGGGTGGCGTGTGAGGGACATAAAGAGGCGGTGGCGGGGGTGGCGTGTGAGGGACAGGAGGAGGCGGTGGCGGGAATGGCGTGTGAGGGAAAGGAGGAGGCGGTGGCGGGGGTGGCGTGTGAGGGACATAAAGAGGCGGTGGCGGGGGTGGCGTGTGAGGGACATAAAGAGGCGGTGGCGGGGGTGGCGTGTGAGGGAAAGGAGGAGGCGGTGGCGGGGGTGGCGTGTGAGGGACAGGAGGAGGCGGTGGCGGGGGTGGCGTGTGAGGGACATAAAGAGGCGGTGGCGGGGGTGGCGTGTGAGGGAAAGGAGGAGGCGGTGGCGGGGGTGGCGTGTGAGGGACATAAAGAGGCGGTGGCGGGGGTGGCGTGTGAGGGGTGGCGTGTGAGGGACATAAAGAGGCGGTGGCGGGGGTGGCGTGTGAGGGACAGGAGGAGGCGGTGGCAGGGGTGGCGTGTGAGGGACATAAAGAGGCGGTGGCGGGGGTGGCGTGTGAGGGACAGGAGGAGGCGGTGGCGGGGGTGGCGTGTGAGGGACATAAAGAGGCGGTGGCGGGGGTGGCGTGTGAGGGACAGGAGGAGGCGGTGGCGGGGGTGGCGTGTGAGGGACAGGAGGAGGCGGTGGCGGGGGTGGCGTGTGAGGGACAGGAGGAGGCGGTGGCGGGGGTGGCGTGTGAGGGACATAAAGAGGCGGTGGCAGGGGTGGCGTGTGAGGGACATGATGAGGCGGTGGCAGGGTGGCGTGTTAGGGACATAAAGAGGCGGTGGCGGGGGTGGCGTGTGAGGGAAAGGAGGAGGCGGTGGCGGTGGTGGCGTGTGAGGGACAGGAGGAGGCGGTGGCGGGGGTGGCGTGTGAGGGACATAAAGAGGCGGTGGCGGGGGTGCTGTGTGAGGGACATTAGGAGGCGGTGCCAGGGGTGGCGTGAGAGGTACATAAAGAGGCGGTGGCAGGGGGTGGCGTGTGTGGGACATAAAGAGGCGGTGGCGGGGGTGGCGTGTGAGGGACATTACGAGGCGGTGGCGGGGGTGGCGTGTGAGGGACATAAAGAGGCGGTGGCGGGGGTGGCGTGTGAGGGACATAAAGAGGCGGTGGCGGGGGTGGCGTGTGAGGGACAGGAGGAGGCGGTGGCGGGGGTGGCGTGTGAGGGACAGAAAGATGCGGTGGCAGGGGGTGGCGTGAGGGACATAAAGAGGCGGTGGCGGGGGTGGCGTGTGAGGGACAGGAGGAGGCGGTGGCGGGGGTGGCGTGTGAGGGACATAAAGAGGCGGTGGCGGGGGTGGCGTGTGAGGGACAGGAGGAGGCGGTGGCGGGGGTGGCGTGTGAGGGACATAAAGAGGCGGTGGCGGGGATGGCGTGTGAGGGACAGGAGGAGGCGGTGGGGGGGTGGCGTGTGAGGGACATAAAGAGGCGGTGGCAGGGGTGGCGTGTGAGGGACAGGAGGAGGCGGTGGCGGGGGTGGCGTGTGAGGGACATAAATAGGCGGTGGGGGGGTGGCGTGTGAGGGACATAATGAGGCGGTGGCGGGGGTGGCGTGCGAGGGACAGGAGGAGGCGGTGGCGGGGGTGGCGTGTGAGGGACAGGAGGAGGCGGTGGCGGGGGTGGCGTGTGAGGGACAGGAGGAGGCGGTGGCGGGGGTGGCGTGTGAGGGACATAATGAGGCGGTGGCGGGGGTGGCGTGTGAGGGACATAAAGAGGCGGTGGCGGGGGTGGCGTGTGAGGGACATGAGGAGGCGGTGGCGGGGGTGGCGTGTGAGGGACATAAAGAGGCGGTGGCGGGGGTGGCGTGTGAGGGACATAAAGAGGCGGTGGCGGGGGTGGCGTGTGAGGGACATAAAGAGGCGGTGGCGGGGGTGGCGTGTGAGGGACATAAAGAGGCGGTGGCGGGGGTGGCGTGTGAGGGACAGGAGGAGGCGGTGGCGGGGGTGGCGTGTGAGGGACATAAAGAGGCGGTGGCGGGGGTGGCGTGTGAGGGACAGGAGGAGGCGGTGGCGGGGGTGGCGTGTGAGGGACATAAATAGGCGGTGGCAGGGTGGCGTGTGAGGGACAGGAGGCGGCGGGGGGGGGGGGGGCGTGTGAGGGACAGGAGGAGGCTGTGGCGGTGGTGGCGTGTGAGGGACATAAAGAGGCAGTGGCGGGGGTGGCGTGTGAGGGACAGGAGGAGGCGGTGGCGGGGGTGGCGTGTGAGGGACAGGTGGAGGCGGTGGCGGGGGTGGCGTGTGAGGGACAGGAGGAGGCGGTGGCGGGGGTGGCGTGTGAGGGACAAGAGGAGGCGGTGGCGGGGGTGGCATGTGAGGGACATAAAGAGTCGGTGGCGGGGGTGGCGTGTGAGGGACATAAAGAGGCGGTGGCGGGGGTGGCGTGTGAGGGACATAAAGAGGCGGTGGCGGGGGTGGCGTGTGAGGGACAGGAGGAGGCGGTGGCGGGGGTGGCGTGTGAGGGACATAAAGAGTCGGTGGCGGGGGTGGCGTGTGAGGGACATAACGAGGCGGTGGCGGGTGTGGCGTGTGAGGGACATAAAGAGGCGGTGGCGGGGGTGGCGTGTGAGGGACATAAAGAGGCGGTGGCGGGGGTGGCGTGTGAGGGACATAAAGAGGCGGTTGCGGGGGTGGCGTGTGAGGGAAAGGAGGAGGCGTCGGCGGGGGTGGCGTGTGAGGGACAGGAGGAGGCGTCGGCGGGGGTGGCGTGTGAGGGACATAAAGAGGCGGTGGCGGTGGTGGCGTGTGAGGGAAAGGAGGAGGCGTCGGTGGGGGTGGCGTGTGAGGGAAAGGAGGAGGCGTCGGCGGGGGTGGTGTGTGAGGGACAGGAGGAGGTGGCGTTGGGGTTCGGCGAGCGAAGGACTGGAGGAACAGAAAGAAACACAAAGGAAGAACAAACAACAGCAGACGCTCTTGTCCCAACGAAGCTGTTTGTGACAAGCTACACTAACTATCTAATCAAAGGTGGAAGATGAAGGACAGCAAAGGCGAAGGCTCCTTCCCACCCCCCCATCCTTCCTGCCAAAGCTGGCAAGAAAAGAAAAAGAACCATGCAGCATGGAAAAACTGCATGGAAATTATGTAGGAAATAGGAAAGAACTACCATTACTGCTACCACTAACCGGGCGATAAAAGCGGACAAAGTCACCAGTATTCGAAAGAACTTGTCTAATCTATTCTTGAAGGCCGTAACTGTTGTACTATCAACGACATCACAGGGAAGAGAGTTCCAAACATTAACAACTCGATTGAAGAAGAAGTGTTTAGCTTCGTGCGACGAGAATCTTTTACCACTTATCTTCAAATTGTGATTTCTTTTTGTTCTATTTGATCGATCAATTGTGAAGTAATCTTCCGCAATAATATCACTGAATCCTTTAAACATTTTAAACACTTCTATTAGATCGCCTCGCATTCTTCGTTTTGACATGCTGAATAAATTTACTTCTTTAAGCCTTTGTTCATATGATAAATTTATCAACCTAGGAATCATATTTGTTATTCTTCCTTGAACCCGTTCCAACTTTTCAATGTCTTTTCTGTAGTAGGGAGATCAAAACTGTACACAGTACTCTAGACGGGGTCGAACCAATGAATTATACAGTTTTAATATTACTTTTTCCGATTTATTTTTAAAGACTCGTCCGATGAAGCCAACCAATTTGTTTGCAGTTTTAACTACCTCTGAACAATGCTGACGGGGCTTTAAAGCGCTTGATATAGTGATTCCAAGATCCTTTTCTTTACTTACTGCAGAAAGTTGTTGGCCATTCATTACGTACCGAACGCGATTGTTATTTTTTCCGATGTGCAACACTTTACATTTGTCTACGTTAAATTTCATTTGCCATTGATTGGCCCAACGTGCAAGTCGATCTAGATCTGATTGTAAAGCTTCTTCGTCGAGTGTCGCAGTTACTTTACTAGCAATTTTTGTGTCAGCAAATTTTGATACTTTGCAAGTGAGCCCATCATCGATATCATTAACATAAATTAAGAAGAGCATGGGGCCAAGCACTGATCCTTGAGGTACGCCGCTTCTGACGTCGAGCCAGTTAGATGTAACACCGTTTAGAACTACTCTCTGTTTCCGCTCAGAGAGCCAGTCCGCAAGCCAATTGTGAATGTTACCCTGCCTGTAGTGGAAGCTTGGCGCGTCTTAAGAACACGAATCTTACCCTAACGCTGTGCCCGGCAGGATGAAGAAGTAAATATAGCACCAGAGAAGGAGAGAAGAGTGAGGCTCCGGATGGGATGGAAGAAGACAATTGCGAGGAGGAGGAGGAGGAGGGGGTGAGGCAGGTGAAGAAGGAAGAAGAGGCGCCTGCTTACAGATCAGTGTTGGAGGAGGAAGAAAGGGGACAGGATGGAGCAAGGTGAGGCCACTTGCTGCCCTCGATTTCAAAATGAATTGGTGGTGTTGTTCCCCTCCTTTCCCCTCACTTGTTTGCGTTTTAAAATGTATCGGAGTTTAGTAAAGGTTTTGTTTTTGTCTTGTTGTGTATTAAAATGTTTGTGTCAGTGTTTGGTGAAGGTGTTGTTTTGTGCCTTCCTCCGCCCCCTTTTTTTTTTTCTTCTCTTATTTTTCACATCCATGTCTGCTTATTGAGGGGACTATCAATCAGTCTATAGCAATTTATCTCTATCAGTTTATATCTATCTATATCAATGGCTAAATAGAAAGTTTCATTAGTACGGAAGCATATTTGAATTTTCTGAATCAAGACCTATGTTTTTTTTTTTTTTGTTGGGTTAAGTTTAGGGCATCTTCAAACACATGGTAGCCATCACCTTATGGCATAAATCAACAAAGAATGACCTCACTTTGTTGTATCGAAAGTCTAATTAGTAAGGAAGCATATATGAATTTTATGAGTCAAGATCTACGGATTGTGTTAGGTTAAATTTAGGGTATCTTCAAACCCATGATAGCCAGCACCCTATGGTATAAATCAGCAACAAGTGGCCTCACTTTGTTGTATAGGAAGTCTCGCTAGTAAGGCAGCATATATGAATTATGAGTTAAGACCAGTTGTGGTTTGGTTTGGTTTGGTTTGGATTTTTTTCATTTGAATCATATATTTTCCACAAGCAGGACCAGTGCCTTGCTCAGTCCCTGATCACCTGACAGACAGACAGACGGCTCACACCTCTTACCGTCCACAATTGAGGTGCCGGCCAGCAGTGGACAGTAACAGCACCAGGAGCTCAGGAACCAAGACCTTACCAGCAGCAGCAGAGGCAGGATGACCCAGAACTCACTTGGCCCAGGACCAAGCATAGTAGTAGTAGTGGTAGTAACTGTAGTGGTTGTAGTAGTAATAGTAGTATGCATGATTCCTCCTGTCCAAAATTCCATCCTTCTTCCATATTTTCTTCTCCATGTTTTCCCTCATGTCTCCTCTGCGAACGTTGGAGTCTACAAGAGGCCGGTATGCCTATACAAGGCAGCTCCTTTGACCCTAAGCTCCCGTGTATCTAACCCCACCTATTATCGCTGTCCATGAATTTATCTAATATATTTTTGAATGTGATAATTGTATTGGCACTCACCACATGACTGCTGAGCCTATTCCACTCATCCACCACCCTGTTTGTAAACCAATTTTTGCCTATGTCCCTGTTGAATCTGAATTTATCCAGTTTAAACCCATTACTTCGTGTCCTACCCGGTTCTCTTACCAACAAAACCTTATGAATGTCTCCCTTATTAAAGCCCTTCATCCATTTATAGACCTCGATCATGTCTCCACGCACCCTTCGCCTTTCTAGAGAATGCAAGTTTAACTGTTTGAGTCTTTCCTCGTATGGCAAGTTTCTCAATCCCTGAATCATCTTAGTCATCTTCCTCTGCACTGATTCTAACTAAGACCCCTAAATCCCTTTCGCACCCAGACCTGCTTATGAGAGTGTCATTTAAGCAATAGTTATGAGAGGGGTTGTTCCTATCTACATTCAGAATACTGCTCTTCCCTACGTTGAACTCCATCTGGCATTTATCCGCCCAGTCATACAATCTGTTAAGTTCACCCTGGAGAATACTATAGCGTCCTGATCCGACTCAATTACTCTACCGATCTTGGTATTATCTGCAAACTTACTGACATCACTACTAATTACTGTATCTAGGTCATTGATATAAATAATAAATAAAAGTGGGCCTAATACCTAATAATAATACTCTCTCTCTCTCTCTCTCTCTCTCTCTCTCTCTCTCTCTCTCTCTCTCTCTCTCTCTCTCTCTCTCTCTCTCATGGGGAAGACATACTGTACACACAATTAACTTTTATATTTTAATTATTCACTTATTAACATTTCTTTTGTGTTGATAGATTTTATTGTTCTCCTGATCAAGCCTACATTGGGGAGGGAGAGAGGTGTGCTCTCTCTCTCTCTCTCTCTCTCTCTCTCTCTCTCTCTCTCACACACACACACACACACACACACACACACACACACACACACACACACGCATACACACACACACACATACTGAAGGGCATGTGTCTGTGGGGTTTGTAGACATATTGTGGGTCCTTTGAGGAGAGAGAGAGAGAGAGAGAGAGAGAGAGAGAGAGAGAGAGAGAGAGAGAGAGAGAGAGAGAGAGAGAGAGAGAGAGAGAGAGAGAGAGAGAGAGAGAGAGAGAGAGAGAGAGAGAGAGAGAGAGAGAGAGAGAGAGAGAGAGAGAGAGAGAGAGAGAGAGAGAAGGATTAAAGGTGATGGTGCATCATACCATAATGCCCTGTCCTGTCTGTCCTCAGCTGTCCCAGTTGCTGCTGCCGGCCATGGTGGACTTGGCCGAGGATAGCAAGTGGAGGGTGCGCCGGGCCATCCTAGAGTACAAGTCCCTCCTGGCCGGACACCTCAGGCTGGACCTGGCTGTGTCATTCACCTCTTGGTCTGCTGCGGGTCCTTCTCGAGACAGCCAGCCGCTCCCCTACGGAAGAACACAGAGCTCGTAGTACCGATCTTTGGGTAGGACTGGGACCACTCACACACAACACACCACGACAACAAGGTTACAGCTCCTTGCCTGACGTCGAGTACCTACTCATTGCTAGGTGAAGAGGGGCTACACGTGAAAGAAGATAAACCCAACTTATCTTCACCAGGCCGGGGAATCGAACCCCGGTCCTTCTGTTTATGAGGCAGACGCTCTATCCACTGAGCTACCGGGCGGTGTGTGTGTGTGTGTGTGTGTGTGTGTGTGTGTGTGTGTGTGTGTGTGTGTGTGTGTGTGTGTGTGTTTACCTAGTTGTAATGTTACAGGGCCTGAACTAAGCTCATGTGGTCCCGTCTCCATATCTGTATCTGTCCAGTTTTTCCTTAAAGCTTTGCAAACTCTTTGCCGATACTACTTCATCACTTAGTCTGTTCTAAACCGCTACGTTTCTTTGTGGGAAGTTATATATTTTCATGTCTCTGAAACATCTTCCTTTTCTCAATATTTTACCTTGCCCTCGTGTGTTGCTGGTGTTTTTTCCTTCTCTTAGTAGCCACTCCTAGTTATCTACTTCTTCCATTTTATTCCACAATTTATATATTAGTGTGTGTGTATGTGTGTGTGTGTGTGTGTGTGTGTGTGTGTGTGTGTATTTACCTAGTTGTGAAATACAGGAAAAGAGCCGTACTAGGCTCGTGCTGTCCCGTCTCCATAACGCTTATTATCCAGTTTGGCTTTAATTCATGAATCGTTTTTGCACACAGTCTCCTCGTCAAGTCCGTTCCATGTTGTTATGCCTCTTGTCACACTCCACTCTCTACAGTTCTCCATTCCGATTTTATGTCCTCAACCACTGTTCTCATCTCTCTTCCCCTTAGGTAGCTGTCCATCCAGTTCACCGTTTTCCCTTTCAGTCCTCCTTTATTTTCCAGCTTCCATAGCAGTCTTGTATGTGGAACTTTGTCAAACGCCTTCTTCAGGTCCAAGTACACACAATCAACCCATCCGTCCCTCTCCTGTATTTTATCAGTCACTCTTGAGTAAAAGCTCAGCAAGTTTGCTACACATGAGCGCCCTTTTCTGAAGCCATATTGTTTACTTGTGTTTATATTATGCTCTTCTAGAAATCTCGTCCATTGTTTCCTTATAATTTTCTCACATATTTTACGTACTACGCTGGTCAGTGATACAGGTCTGTAGTTCAGGGGTTCTTCTTTTTTTCCACTTTTGTATATAGGGACCACTTCTGCCCTCCGCCACTCCTTTGGCACTACACCAGTTGTTATTGAGCATTTAATGATGTCACATACTGGTCCAACAAACTCATTTCTGCATTCTTTCAATATGTAACCTGAGACTCCATCCGGTCCTACAGCTTTCCTCTCTTGCAGCTACTCCATTATTTTATATATCTCCTCTTTAGTTACTATGACTTCTTCCATTTGAACATTTATCTCGTTTTCTTGTGGTTCATTGAATTGTGATTCTTTTGTAAAAAATTGCTGGAACTTTTTGTTTAGTGCCTCAGTCATGTCTTTAGGATCTTTGATTATCACATTCCCATCACTCAGTCTTTCTGTTGTTTCCCTTGGCTTGATCTTTCCATTTATAAATCTGTAAAACAGTTTAGGTTGTTCCTTGCACTTTTCCACAATGTCCTTTTCATATCCCTTTGCTTCTTCTCTCCTCATTTTAACGTATTCATTTCTCGCTACCTTATAATCTTTTTATTCCTTTGTTTTTTTTTATATCTTTTCCACCTTTTCCATGCTTTGTCTTTTTTTTTCTTTTGCCTCAGCATATTTTGCATTAAACCAGTCCTTTTTTCCTTTTTCTTTAGGTTTGTATTCTGGTACAAATTTCATAACTCCTGATTTATACGCTTCCATGAAAATACCATACTTTTCTTGCACCTCACTTGTTCTCTTTAACTCATCCCAGTCCAGCTCTCCATAGTATTTCCTGAGATTTTCCGCGTCTGCCTTCCTATAGTTTAACCTGTTTCTCTTATATGATTCATCCTCTTCACTTCCTTCCTCCTCTGTTTCTATCTCTATGGTCACGTGGTCACTCTTACCCGGGGGGCACCCATACCTTAATTCACTCGTCAAGAGCATTCCCTCTGTTAACACCAGGTCCAGTCTTGCCAGTTCGTCTTCACTTCCATATCTTGTGTTTTCCTTCACCTACTGCGTCATCAAGTTTTCCATCATCAATCTTAAAAATCTTTCCCCCATGCCGTTTCACTACTTCCACTTTCAAACATCTCCCACTTTATTTCCTTACAATTAAAATTACCAACTAATCGGACTCTTTTTGTCTGCCTTGAGTAGTTTACTTAAACTCTGAATGGTATCTTCAATCATGGTCTCATATTCTTATTTACTCCATGAGTTAGTTCTTGGTGGTACATAAGTTGCTATAATCATCATCCTTTCTCTGTGTTTGTTCAACAGATTTACACTCACTATTTCCGCCTTTCTTTCTCCATATACTACTGATTCACTAATACCTCCTTGCTCGTCATTATCATCACTCCTCCACCACCTTTGCCGTTTCTATCTTTCCTCCATACATTGTAGTTGTTATCAAACACTATTTGGAGGACATCATTCAGTTTAGTTTCTGTTAAGCATACAATCTTGGGCTCTTTTTCCTGTAGGTAGTCCTGTAATTCCAGTTACATGTGTGTGTGTGTGTGTGTGTGTGTGTGTGTGTGTGTGTGTGTGTGTGTGTGTATTAGCTACTTAATTTTCATCTTTGGAAAATTTGAATCAATCGTGTAATATTATGTGTGTGTGTGTGTGTGTGTGTGTGTGTGTGTGTGTGTGTATTTACCTAGTTGTGCCATACGGGAAAAGAGCTACGCTCGCGCTGTCCCGTCCCCATATCCTCTCTTGTCCAAGTTTTCCTTAAAATCATGAATGTTTCATGCACAAACCACCTCCTCCTCCAGTCCATTCCACAGCTTAATGCTTCTATTTGGGAAGCTAAACTTTTTCACACCTCGCCTACACGTGGTCGCCCTCAACTTCTTTCCATGTCCTCTCGTTTCTCTCTCGCTCCACACGCACAGGTCCTCTCTGTCCAGATTCTCCACCCCGCTGGCCACCCTGTACACCGTTATCAGGTCTCCTCTTTCTCTTCTCTCCAGGGTTGTGAGCCCCATGCTAGTGAGTCTCCCCTCGTAAGTCCGGTCCCTAAGTTCCGGTACCATGATCATCTTAGTTGCCCCCCCACGAAGTATTCGCACGGATTCTGAAAGAGTGCAAGGAGGTCCTCAGTGGCCCAATTACCGATATCTTTAAGATGTCGGTGAATTCTGGGTATGTGCCCAATCAATGGAAAGTAGCTAATGTGACGCCGATTTTCAAAAAGGGAGACAAGTCAGCCACCTCAAACTATCGCCCAATTAGCTTAATATCAGTTGTAGGAAAGATGTTGGAGTCAATTATAGCCGGGAGCATTAGGGACCATCTAGAGAAGCATAATTTAATTCATGACTCACAGCATGGGTTCACAAAGGGTAGGTCTTGCCTTACTAATCTGTTGTCCTTCTACACTAAAGTGATCGAGGAGGTTGACAGAGATGGAAACTATGACATATTATATCTAGATTTCAGTAAAGCGTTCGACAAAGTTCCTCATCACCGGCTATTACTAAAATTACAGGTTCATGGCGTAGATGGGAAAGTTTTGAAATGGATCAGGGCGTGGCTTAGTGGAAGGAAGCGGAGAGTGCAAATCAATGGTAAAAAATCTGAATGGGGCAGTGTTACGAGTGGAGTCCCACAGGGGTCGGTGCTGGGTCCTCTGCTTTTTATTATTTACATCAATGACTTGGACACAGGAATTAGTAGTGATGTCAGTAAGTTCGCAGATGATACCAAGATCGGTAGAGTAATCCAATCAGACAGGGACGCTAGCGTTCTCCAGGATGAGCTTGACAGACTACATGATTGGGCGGGGAAGTGGCAGATGGAATTCAATGTCGAGAAGTGTAGCATTCTGAGTGTAGGTAGGAATAATCCCTCACACAATTACTCCCTAAATGGCACTCCTCTAAGCAGGTCTGGGCGTGAGAGAGACTTAGGAGTACTAGTGAGTGCTGACCTCCGTCCTAGGGCTCAATGCATTCAGGCTAAAAATCGGGCAAACAGAGTACTTGGTTTCATCTCAAGGAGCGTAAGCAATAGGAGCGCTGAAGTCATCCTCAAACTTTACTTTGCACTAGTTAGACCTCATATCGATTATGCTGTTCAGTTCTGGTCCCCCTACTATAGAATGAATATCAAGATGTTAGAATCTGTACAGAGGAGGATGACAAAGATGATTCAGGGGGTGAGAAACTTGCCTTATGAAGACAGGCTGAAGCAGTTAAACCTACACTCTCTAGAAAGGCGAAGGTTGCGAGGAGACTTGATCGAAGTCTTTACATGGATGAAGGGCTTTAACAAAGGGGATGTCAATAAGATTCTGATAGTAAAAGAGCGAGGTAGGACGCGTAGCAATGGTTTCAAGTTAGACAAATTCAGATTCAACAAAGACATAGGCAAGAATTGGATCACCAATAGAGTGATAGATGAATGGAACAGGCTTGGGAGCCATGTTGTGGGTGCCAATACCATAGATACATTCAAAAAGAGGTTAGATAAAACCATGGATGGTGAGGTAAGGTGGGGTTGAGTGTACAGGAGCTGCCTTGTATAGGCCAACCGGCCTCTTGCAGACTCCTTACGTTCTTATGTTCTTATGTTCTTATTCTCTGTACTCTTTCCAGCTTTCTTATGTTCTTCTTTTCGTGAGGAGACCAGACCACTGCTGCATACTCCAACCTTGGCCTTATTATTGTAACTATTATTTTATTCATAATCTCCTCGTCCAAATACACAAATGCCGTCCTTATGTTCTTCAGCAAATTCATAGTTTGTCCCGTTATCCTGTTGATGTGTTTGTCTGGTGACATGTTCTCTGAGACAGTCACTCCCAAATCTTTTTACTCCGTTCCTCTGCACATTATCTCACTTCCCATCTTATAATCATATTCACATCTTCTACCGCTCCTACCAAACTCCATTTTTTTACATTTCCCAAGATTGAACTCCATCTGCCATGTACCACTCCACTCCCATATTTTGTCGTGTTTTTGGACCCTTCTTTTCTTGCATTAAATCAACTCTTTTTATCACTCATTAATTACTCCATAAATGATCTCACCATCTCGTATCCCTGGTAGCATGATCCGGCTTAAGTTGTTATTGGAGACTGGTGTTCGGGGATAAACAAGGGAAAAAGAAAATATACATTTATTTAAAATTAAATGAAAGTAATTGCCTTACGCAATATTCTATACTCAGACGATCATAACGCTGGCATACTCAGCAATGGATACAACATATGACAAACGACATGTCTTAAACATAATACTACAATATGTGCTCAGTTGTTGCCAATAATAATAACACTCGTCGTTCCACAAGCAGTGGGTTGTATCTCTCTGCTTACATCACAATCATTATGTACTCTCTTCACAAAATCCTAATAACACACTCCCTACTACAGAAAAGACATTGAAAAGTTGGAACGGGTTCAAGGAAGAATAACAAAGATGATTCCTAGGTTGAGAAATTTATCATATGAACAAAGGCTTAAAGAAGTAAATTTATTCAGTCTATCGAAACGAAGAATGCGAGGCGATCTAATAGAAGTGTTTAAAATGTTTAAAGGATTCAGTGATATTAATGCGGAAGATTACTTCACACTTCTATGCTTCACACCATGCACTAGTCACTTTACAGTGCACACTTATGCAGTTCACCCTGAATCTAGGTGTTTTTCTGTTCTTTTCTTCCCCTGACTTTGCTTTTCTATGCACTTTTGTTAATAGTTTCCACTATTACGGGGTTGTAGCAGTCGTAGTTGCCAGATAGCAGGTGACTGAGTTGTCTAGTATAAGGATGGAGGATCGGCTTGTTGAAAAATAGTAAAAATAACGACACTGTTATGAATGTCAAAAAGAGGTATTTAGAAAAGGTGATAAATCACACTAATAGGAGTACCCAGCTACGACTGTCAATGTATTTATATATATTTTTTGTGTGAATATTTCTCTCTCTCCTTATATTATATCTTATTTATTTCCTCTTTTGTATGTCTAGTTTAATGATGTTTATAAGATATTAATGTTGGAAAATCTTTATCATAGAAAAAAAAAATATCTGATAAAAAGATATGCATTAAAACACAATAATATAACATTTTAGTTGGAGAGCGCGGGACACTCTCGGCCTAGCTTGGATGACTCATACTTTGAGCTGTCAGGCCTACTTTATAATCGAGACGGCAATGGCCTGCCTAGCGCCCAGCCCCCTTTGGCCTTCCTCTGAGCCTCTCTTAGACCAGTGTCTGCTTTGCTGTCGTGTGGGGAGAGAGTACGTCGTCCGGCTCCTGCCACTCCTCTTGACAAATTCCTGGCGCCGCCCTACGAGCCGCCCCTTTCCTCGTAGCCTTCAAGTGTCAGGGTGAAGGGCGCCTCTGAGCTTGATAAGGGAAGGGTGAAGGGCGAGGAGTGCTGAGAAGATAGTTGCGTTGTGGCGGTCGCTGTGTTGTTGCCGGAGATTTATAGTTGAACACGAACACTTGTTTGGCGGTTACTGTGTTGTTGGTTGTGTTGCTGCGGTGGTGTTTGTGTTGCTGCTGACCCGCCGACTGAAGGATCCTGGTTACTGTTGTGTGCTTGTTCCTTCCTCTGCCTCCTCTTACCACCTGCAAGTTTAACCAGATGAGTTATGATTGTTATTGTTGGTACTATTATTATTACTTATTATTATCATTATTATTATTATTATTATTATTATTATTATTATTATTATTATTATTATTATTACTATTATTATTATTATTGGTATTATTATTATTATTGTTATTATTATTATTATTATTATTAATATTATTATTTTTATTATTATTATAATTATTATTATTATTATTATTATTATTATTATTATTATTATTATTGGTATTATTATTATTATTGTTATTATTATTATTATTATTAATATTATTATTTTTATTATTATTATTATTATTATTATTATTATTATTATCAATATTATTATTATTGGTATTATTATTATTATTATTATTATTATTATTATTATTATTACTATTATTATTGGTATTATTATTAGTGTTGCTTTTTCGTCTATCGAGTGAGTTTGCAATGGTGACATTCTACGCACAATTGAAAAGATTAAAGTAAGCAAAGCTCCTGGTCCGGACAAAATTACCCCTAGGGTCTTAAAAAAAATCAAACATCAAATTTGTAAACCGCTCTCCATCATATTCAATAAATCTTTAACAGCTGGAAAAGTTCCGTCGGATTGGAAACTTGCAAATGTCACACCAATTTTCAAAAAGGGGGACAAGTCTCATCCAGGAAACTATCGACCAATTAGCCTGACATCGATTGTTTGTAAGTTATTGGAGACTATCATTCGCGACAATATGGTGAAATTTTTCGAAGAAAATAATATAATAAATAATTCGCAACATGGCTTCCGTAGTAAACGTTCATGTTTGACTAACTTACTTGATTTTTTTCACTATATTTTTGAGGTGTTCGATGAAAGCAGATCAGTAGATATCATATATTTGGATTTTCAAAAGGCGTTTGATAAGGTCCCCCACCAACGATTGCTCATCAAACTATTGGCGCACGGTATCTCGGGTAACATTCACAATTGGCTTGCGGACTGGCTCTCTGAGCGGAAACAGAGAGTAGTTCTAAACGGTGTTACATCTAACTGGCTCGACGTCAGAAGCGGCGTACCTCAAGGATCAGTGCTTGGCCCCATGCTCTTCTTAATTGATGTTAATGATATCGATGATGGGCTCACTTGCAAAGTATCAAAATTTGCTGATGACACAATAATTGCTAGTAAAGTAACTGCGACACTCGACGAAGAAGCTTTACAATCAGATATAGATCGACTTGCGCGTTGGGCCAATCAATGGCAAATGAAATTTAACGTTGACAAATGTAAAGTGTTGCACATCGGAAAAAATAGCAATCGCGTTCGGTACGTAATGAATGGCCAACAACTTTCTGCAGTAAGTAAAGAAAAGGATCTTGGAATCACTATATCAAGCGATTTAAAGCCCGGTCAGCATTGTTCAGAGGTAGTTAAAACTGCAAACAAATTGGTTGGCTTCATCGGACAAGTCTTTAATAATATATCAGAAAAAAGGTAATATTAAAACTGTATAATACGTTGGTTCTACCCGTCTAAAGTACTGTGTTCAGTTTTGGTCTCCCTATTACAGAAGAGGCATAAAAAAATATGAAACTGGTTCAACGAAGAGTAACAAATATGATTCCTAGCTTGATAAATTTATCATATGAACAAAGGCTTAAAGAAGTAAATTTATTCAGCCTATCAAAACGAAGAATGCGAGGCGATCTAATAGAAGTGTTTAAAAGGTTTAAAGGATTCAGTGATATTAATGCGGAAGATTACTTTACAATTGATAGATCAAATAGAACAAGAAGAAATCACAATTTGAAGATAATTGGTAAAAGATTCTCGTCGTACGAAGCTAAACACTTCTTCTTCAATCGAGTTGTTAATGTTTGGAACTCTACCCTGTGATGTCGTTGATAGTATAACAGTTACGGCCTTCAAGAATAGATTAGACAAGTATTTTGAATCCAGCCAGCAACTAAGATATTACTCATTGTCGTAATAACGTTAAGTTCTTTCTAATACTGGTGTCCTTGTCCGTTTTTATCGCCCGGTTAGTGGTAGCAGTAATGGTAGTTCTTTCCTCTTTCCTACACAATTTCCATGCAGTTTTTCCATGCTGCATGGTTCTTTTCCTTTCCTGCCAGCTTTGGCTGGAGGGATGGGGGGGGGAGGAGCCTTCGCCTTTGCTGTCCTTCATCTTCCACCTTTGATTAGATAGTTAGTGTAGCTTGTCACAAACAACCTCGTAAGGACCAGCAGGTCTGCTGTTGTTTGTTCTTCCTTTGTGTTCCTTTGTGTTCCATCACCTCTCCCTCCTGGCCCCTTCCATCACCTCTCCCTCCTGCCCCCTTCCATCACCTTTCCCTCCTGGCCCCTTCCATCACCTCTCCCTCCTGGCCCCTTCCATCACCTCTCCCTCCTGCCCCCTCCCATCACCTCTCCCTCCTGCCCCCTCCCATCACCTCTCCCTCCTGCCCCCTGCCAGCACCTCTTCCTCCTGCCCCTTCCATCACCTCCCCCTCCTGCCCCCTTCCATCACCTCTCCCTCCTGCCCCCTACCATCACCTCTCCCTCCTGGCCCCTTCCATCACCTCTCCCTCCTGCCCCCTTCCATCACCTCTTCCTCCTGCCCCCTTCCATCACCTCTGCCTCCTGGCCCCTTCCATCACCTCGCCCTCCTGCCCCCTCCCATCACCTCTCCCTCCTGCCCCCTCGGAAAGGCTATTTGTCACATACTTCATCCTAGAAAACATCAAATTCAAAAGACAAATTTCCACCTATCCTCCGACCGGAACGAACGTGGATGACTGACATCAGTGATGTCAAAAATAATTCCCGTAACGGTTAACAGTGGTATGTCAAGGAAAAGGTAAGTCAGTAAGACTTGTCTGCGTACTTCCAAAGCTGAAAGGTATTCACATGCTGGATACAATAAAAGTTAGGGACAGCATCTGCCCAAGTGTAGTTAAGTCTGGCTTTGCAGAGAAAAATGTCTGTTTCAAGCAGAAGCACATGAGGTTCAAGGTTAAAAGTACCTATCCCTATGGTAGTCTACACCCTCGACTCTTACGGTCCCAACAACTAAGGAGACTGACTGCCCTGCATCAACTCAGCAATAAAAAGAAAATAGTGAGTATGAGTGAAAAGTATTACTCAAGCACTCCCCTCTCGCATGAAAAAGATGCAGGCAAAAGCTCAGGAGCCAAATAAATTAGTAATTGCGAGGACGCAGGTTATAGTCGTGTGTTGGAAAGATAGACAAAGCATCGTCAGGCTGAGGCAAACAGGCGGTTCTCGCTGGTTCAACTAAAGTCGAATCGATGACCTCAGGCTGGGCGTCTGTCTTTTTGAGGCGATCACTATGCACAATTTCATATGAATTAAAAATGAGATCATAAAGCTCAAATTTGTGACCACCTAGTTGCCTAACTATCTGGCGTGGGCCCACGAATTTAGGGGACAACTTCGAATGTCTCTCTGGGACTCGAATCATAACAAAGTCACCCACTTTCAAGGAAACAGGGGCGGCACGCTTGTGTTGCTGCAAGCACATAGCCTCAGATGTAGCTTAAAGTCTCTTTCTGACTTCTCTATGAATATCTGTGAAAACCTTGAGTTGAACCTTAGAATAACCATCTACATTATATACAGGTGAATGAGAACTACCAAGCAGGTCATACGGGAGTCTCTTCTCAACCCCAAAAATTATGTAGTGGGGAGATTGTCCCGTTGACTCACAAACACGGCTGTTTATGCTTGCTGCAACATATGCTAGCCAGTCCTCCCAGGTATGCTGAAGTCCGCTAACGACCGGGCGCAAGACATCTAAAATCTTCCTATTCGCGCGCTCAACAAGGCCGTTGCTGACTGGGTGATAACTGACCGTAAAAGATTGTGTAATGGCAAACTGTTTGCATATTTCTGCTAAAAGTTGATTTCGAAACTCGGTTCCATTATCACTTAACAACACTCTAGGTGTGGAATACGGACAAATGAGATGAGTAATCAGGGCATGAGCAATGGACTTAGCAGATTTATCTTGCACTGGGGCTAAAACAACGTACCGAGACAAGTGATCTACACAAACTAAGAGGTACCTAGAGCCCTGGTGGCTGGCGGGAAGCTGTAGCAAGTCAATAGAACCTACATCCCAAGGCCGGGCTGGGGGCGGGTATTCTAGGATCGGCGCAGGCCGAGGCACCGTCCCTTTATGTTGGGCACACTTGACACACTTAGCCACATACGCGTCAATATCTACACGCATAGTTGGCCAAAAATAGACCGCTCGGGCCGCTGTTAGTGTGCGCTCCCTCCCCGGGTGACCAGCAATGATCGCGTCATGGACTAAGTTCAGCACCGCCGGTACATAACACTCCGGTATCACAAACTGTGCGACAGACTCCTTTTTGCGGGGCCAGTAGCGGCACAGGACACCGTCCTGCGACAAGAAAAATTGTGAAAAAGACACAGGTAGTGGCGGGAGACTTGTTTCGTCACCCGACTCCAGAGCGTATATTACCTTACCCCAAACGTCATGGCGACGCTGGGCTGCTGCTAAATCCGTAAGACTGAAGTTTTGAATTTCAGTAACCGCTTCTGCCACTGAGCCAACAGGTACGTTCCTAGACAGTGAATCCGCGACGACATTTGCGCGGCCAGGTAAATACTTAAAGGTTGGCCCAAACTCCTGGATAGTCAGGTACCACCGTGCGAGGCGACCGGTGAGGTTTCTACCTTTAAAAAGCTCGGTGACTGGCGCGTGGTCCGTAAAGACAGTGATAGGATAGCCAAGGATAATATCCCTAAAATGTTTAAGAGCCCAAACAACCGCTAGGGTTTCCTGGTGGGTCACTGAATAGTTCGACTCAGCCTGGTTTAAAATACGACTTGCGTACGCAATAGCGCGATTTTTACCGCGAGCGTCCGGTTGCATCAAAACAGCACCAAGACCCAGGGCTGAGGCATCTGTAAAAAGTGTAAAAGGGACGTTGTAATCCGGGAATGCCAAGGCTGGAGCGTTGATTAACGCTGACTTCAAGTCTGTAAAACTCTTGTGTTGTGGGGCATTCCAATGAAAAGGTATCTCTTTCTTTAAGAGTTGCGTTAGAGGCGAAGCAATTTTGGCAAAACCTTGTATGAAAGGCCTATAGTAGCCGGACAACCCAGGCAGAGGGTACCTATCATCCTCAGTCACTTCATTTACTTTCCTAAAATCGATGACAGGCCTGAAACTCCCGTCCTTTTTAGGGACTAGAAACAAGGGCGAGTTCCACGGAGATCGGGAATGCTGAATAACACCCTGGTCCAACATATCTTTAACCTGTTCATCTACAACCTGCCTTTGACTGTGTGGGAGTCTGTACGCAGGAATGTACACCGGTTTGGTGTCGGGTTTAACCCTAATGTTGTGTTCTGTCGTAGCAGTCGCACCTAAAGGTTCACCGGGCAGGGCAATGACATCACGATACTGATGTAAAAGCTTCAGAAGCGGGCCCTTAAGCTCGGGATAATCGACCACTTTGACTAAAGAATCGACAGATGAGGCCTGACAAGATGTGTCGCCGGCGGCGGGTTGACCCACTGCGCCGATACAAGGCCGCTTTAACTCTAAAGGGTCTGGGGACACCTGTCCGGCGAACGCTAAAGCGCGACCCAAAATGACTCCATTTCTGAGTTTAACTGGACCGCCAGTGGCATTAACCACTAAAGCTACGGTTCTACCTCCCTCGCGCACCGTGTTAAGGGTGGACTCTATCGCTAGCGTGTTGACACGACTAGGCCCTTCTAGGCAGATGTCACAACCTACGGTGGCGTTAGGGACTGACACAGGGACGTGCATTGCGGTTCGTTGAGGGATTTCGTGATTCCCCACGACTATCGCATTGACATTTTTCCATCCCCTGCAAACGTCAGCTGGTGTTGGTGGTTGACCATGAAGTGAGGTGGTGCCCGCGCCATGCACCAGCACCGTGGAAAGAGTCGGCACGGTATGCACTACCGACTCAGGAGAAACACTTTCCCGACCCTTGCTGGGTATTTCTCTTCTTTCTCAGGGAGAAGCGAGGCGCACAGGTTGATCCATGGCCTTGAAACACCTCCCTTGAAACCTTACTGTATTACTATCTGGAAGTATTACCATGCGGTTAGACCTCAGTGACGACAACCCAAGAAGACCGTCAGACGGCAGGGAAAAGTTACACGTCACGTAAAAATCCAAACGCATGACAGGGGTGTTTCGTCCCAAACTCACTGGCAAACTCACCAACCCAAGGATGTTAAGCCTGTCGGCGGTGACACCGCAAAGGCTCAGGTCCGAGGGTCGTAGCTGGTAGCGGCCTCCCCGCGACGCGCGTTTCAAAGCTAAGTATGTCCTTTCAGACAACACATTAACCGCCGCGCCGGTGTCGACCGCTAATAACGCTTGTAGCGGACCCAGCTTGACTTTAAGCGCCATAATTTCAGGCTGACTGCACGCGGCCACAACAAATTCATACAAGCTACTATTGTCAGCCTGCACTGCAGTCTCGGTATCCTCCCCCCCCCGGGTTGCTACCCTGGGTCGGTTTTGGGGGGGCGCTCGGCTTCCCCCGACCCCTTCACGAGCTTTCCTGCTCGCTCTTTCTTTAACTGGAGCACAGAGAAACATTGCTCTGTGGTGTGTCTACCAGCACCGTGGACAAAACAGAACTTGCCAGTGTGGTAGCCCGTGGCTCGACTTTTTGAAGCGGCCGGGGTCTTCTGAGAAGCAGATTTGCCTGACATCGGCGAGCCTCCCTTCTCCCTAGTAGCCTTGCGATCCCGCTGACGTTTTAGACAATAGTCAACCGTATGACCGTCGCGCTGACAGTACGAACAGTGGCGCTTAGGCTTTTCGGTGGTGGCCGCCACCACTGATGAGGACGCGCTAACATTAGCGGCCTTCTGGTCGACAGAGGCTACAGCGGGGACTGGCGCTCCGTCTTTCTCCTCCATCTTAGTCTTTATTTTAAGCATGAAGTCGTGCAACTTGTCAGCGGGGTCGTAGGCTAGGGATAAAGAACCTTTTCGAAACTGGCCCTTGATGACAGCCATGTATACAAAAAATTCAAAAAATTTGAGAACATTGGATAGATACATATTCTCTCCCTCAGTCCAGCCACCAGCTTTCAGATAGACGCCCATATCAGTAGACAACCGATAGGCGTCTACTTGTCCGGCTAAAAGCCCTTTACTCTTCACAGCTGAAATCAATTTGGTCACAGCTACGGTAACACCTTTGACGAGGCTGTGCCTAACATCTTCCCCAAAAGACTCCAAAAAATGTGACCGAAACTGGGCATAATCTTTCGTTTGTTGCGGTTCCATGAACGCGCTGGTGTCCATAAGAGCTGATGCTTCTGTTCCCGGCCTTAATCTAGACCTAATGAAGGAGATTTTATCACCCGGTTCTGACACAAATGAGTTGTTCATAACATCCTCGCATTGCAGGATGAAGTCTCTCGCACTGTAATCCGGTTCATTGCCTGCGAAAGCTCTGACTGATGCCGTAGTCGGCAGAAGTTTAATAGTGTTAGTAGCCATTGTGGATTCTTGGTTAGTCAAGATATTACCTTTGTTATCATGCGGGAGAGAAGAAGGAGGAGGAGGAGGAGAAGGAACTCTCTCATGAGTTGACCCGCTCCTTAGGACACGGGAATTGTCATCCTCGGCGGGCGCTTCCGAATCCTGCAGTAACTTCTGGAACTCCTTGGCCAAAATTTCTATATCGTTATCAGGCTGACCTGCCATTTAAAAAAAAGGCATTAGGAAAATATGGCTTCATGAGGAAAAATATGAGAAAAGAAAAAGTATCAGCGCTAAGTGTGTGCTCACTCGCCTCAGATGCTTCCAAAACGCATTAAAAAGAGGGAAAAGAACAATGAGTGAATACTTAGCATGATAAAACTTCCCCACTGTGCAATAAAACACACAAAAGAAAGGAGAAAAGAAAATGAGTGATTATATTATATAAAATGCAAACAATGTTCACAAATCAGGAAAAATATTAAACATCCCTCTACACCTGAATAAAATTCAACAGCCTAAGGGAAACTAGATACGGCTCCACACGGAGACACACAAAGCACGTAAAAAAAAATATAAACCTGAAATGTCATCAACAAGTGGTGTATTAATATAATTAGTGGTGTGTCAGCTACATGCATGTGAATACCATAAAAAAAGTGTGAAGATTGTGCCCGTGGCACTTCTTCGTCCTCGGCTGGCTCGCCCTCGTCCTTGGCTGGGTGTCCTCGTCCTTGGCTGGCTGTCCTCGTCCTTGGCTGGCTGTCCCCGCGTCCTTGGAGCGGCCAGAGAGACCGCCGGCAGCGGCTGGCAGTGGTGAGGAAGGGGCGGAGGAGCGACCACGCTCCATCAAGATCTCCACCAAGGCGAAGGTAAGCGCCCACCCACGAATGACTGTGTCGTAGGCAGACAAGTGGGCGTCCCAGAATTGGGAAGCAGGATCCCGACAGTGGGCGATGTGGGCGCGCGGGGCGCGTCGGGGCGGGGCGCGCGAGGTGTGGCGGGGTGGGGCGCGCGGGGTGGTGTGGTGGAGTGTGCTGACTCGACTCGGACGGGCCAAGGGGGAATGGCGTTGCTTGTGTCAGCTTTCCTGCACACTTTCCTGTCTGCCCCTTGACGACACTTGCCACCGTTAAGTGTTAAGTGTTAAGAGAGAGAGATAACACACATAGAACACATCGGAGAAGGTCCGGAAGCCGCTGTTCACCACTTTTGTTAGCCTTTTTGTTAGCTGTTTTTTTGTGTTTTTGATTAAGGCGCGAACTGTTATCTCACGTGAGGTCCGGTGTACCGTTGCCTGCTTTCTCCAGTTGATAGAAGTCGTGAGACAACACAATAGCCTTTTAGTTAAGTGATGTGGGTTATGTGTTGGCCGAGCGGAGCCGTTAAGTTCACTTTGAGTTCACTTAATTTACTCTCTCTCTCACTCGTTGATTAAATGGTTGTATTGCTTTTTAAATATATTCACAGAATAGTTACAGTATTTTGTGGACGAGTCGTAAGTCGTACGCACACTCCGAGAAGTCCTGTGCTCTCGTCCGCCGCCCGCCCTGATCTGCCGGCTTCTCTTGGTACAGGAGCGGCCAGCGGCACCATGCTTGCTGAATCAGCACCGTTCCCACGGCAAGGAGCACCTCCTAAGCACAACGTAGCGTCTGTGTGTAACGTCCTGGCGCCACTGGGCCATGGCGATACGACATACATTCACACATTCACATTATGTTATAATATACACATTACACATCACCTCTCCCTCCTACCCCCTCCCATCACCTCTCCCTCCTGGCCCCTTCCATCACCTCTCCTTCCTGCCCCCTCCCATCACTTCTCCCTTCTGGCCCCTTCCATCACCTCTCCCTCCTGGCCCCTTCCATCACCTCTCCCTCCTGCCCCCTTCCATCACCTCTCCCTCCTGCCCCCTTCCATCACCTCTCCCTCCTGCCCCCTCCCATCACCTCTCCCTTCTGCCCCCTTCCATCACCTCTCCCTCCTGCCCCCTCCCATCACCTCTCCCTCCTGCCCCCTTCCATCACCTCTCCCTCCTGCCCCCTTCCATCACCTCTCCCTCCTGCCCCCTTCCATCAATTCTCCCTCCTGCCCCCTTCCATCACCTCTCCCTCCTGCCCCTTCCATCACCTCCCTCCTGCCCCTCCCATCACCTCTCCCTCCTGCCCCTTCCATCACCTCTCCCTCCTGGCCCCTTCCATCACCTCTCCCTCCTGCCCCTTCCATCACCTCTCCCTCCTGCCCCTTCCATCACCTCTCCCTCCTGGCCCCTTCCATCACCTCTCCCTCCTGCCCCCCCTTCCATCACCTCTCCCTCCTGGCCCCTTCCATCACCTATCCTCCTGACCCCTTCCATCACCTCTCCTTCCTGCCCCTTCCATCACCTCTCCCTCCTGCCCCTTCCATCACCTCTCCCTCCTGGCCCCTTCCATCACCTCTCCCTCCTGCCCCTTCCATCACCTCTCCTTCCTGCCCCCTTCCATCACCTCTCCCTCCTGCGCCCTTCCATCACCTCTCCGACCTGCCCCTTCCATCACCTCTGCCTCCTGCGCCCGGTCCATCACCTCTCCCTCCTGGCCCCTTCCATCACCTCGCCTTCCTGCCCCTCCCATCACCTCTCCCTCCTGCCCCTTCCATCACCTCCTTCCTGCCCCCTCCCATCACCTCTCCCCTCCTGCCCCTTCCATCACCTCTACCTCATACCCCTTCCATCACCTATCCTTCCTGCCCCCTTCCATCACCTCTCCTTCCTGCCCCCTTCCATCACCTCTCCTTCCTGCCCCCCTTCCATCACCTGTGTGAGCATTGCCTGTAATGCAGACACACTCATAGCCGTCTCTCTCTCCTAGTTTTAGTAATGGAAGAATTTGAAACATTGATGCTGTTCTTGTTCTTTATTTTTATTCGGCTTGTACATCGCAATAAACTCTGAATTCTACATATACAGTTTTATACTTTTAAGGGCGGCGAAGTTTTGCTTGCCCGGGCGCCTGCAGCCCCAGGGCCGACCCTGCCTGAGGCTGTAAATATCGAAGGCGCCAGGCAGCTCTCCGTGCTGATAGTGACTCGTCTTGAGTTGTGTGCTGAAAAGGAGGATGTTGCTTGTGTGTGTAAGATCGGAGACTCCCGCGCTGGAAGACTGTCCAACAAAATAGGTGTCCCAATCAACCGTAGAACCCAAAATCATGACGATTGCTCAGAAGGCTGGTCGGGTCATCATGGCGGTCTGCCGCAAGGAGTAGTCGAACCCTCGCCAATGATACCAGTTGATGCCTTTGCGATGACCCTCGTGTTTCGCCTCGTGCTGGAAGCCGTTCAGGTTGGATGAACTACAATGGCGGTACCACCACGGACCACCATAGCTGAAATGATCAGTCATTCAATGTTCTCATCATTCTACGAAGGTTGACAAAGGTGTCACAAAGGTCAGCATAGCCTTAAGATCTACCAGTTATGGAACTTGGTTTTAACACTCGCAGAGACCTTTTTTTCATTTGAAATGGAAGCAAAACTTAAGAATAACCACTCCAAACCAATAACCAATATTCGTAGTAATTTATCACGTGAAAGAATTATTATTATTATGCATTTTCGTATACGTTTTACCTTGGGGAGGGGCCAGGGGGGCAAGCCTCGTTACTTACAGAGTTAAGTGGCTTGGATTTTCTAAGTCCATTGTTATTGTTTCACAACCGCCTCTATACACAGACTGATCCTCATACCTGCCTTGCAGTGCACCCTACAAATTAGTTCCTAAGTCAGTGCGCGCAGGTCGTAAAGTTCTGTTGGAGTAGTTTAAATATATTTGACATGTGGCGTGGCCCGTCAAAACTTATGCGCCGCGGGACGGATTGGGAGGGCGGCGGTGGGGGGGCAGTATGCCCACCATCTGATGACACGCCTGACACTTGTAAACAGATTGAATACTAGGTCATATTGGAATAGACTACAAGAGTATGCGTTAGGGACTTTCCTTACTTTCGTGACTAGGGATTTTTCTAGGGACTTTTTGGAAGGCCATTTTTTCAGTGATATGGGCTCCCCGCCCCCCCCCCCAAATACCCCGGTTCCCCACAGGTCCCCAGGCTTGTCTTGGGGGGTAGGGGGGCTGGGGTGGTGGAGGGGGTGGAGTGGTAATTCTTAAGATTTACCGAAATGGATCGCAAAGATCATGTTTTTGTTGTTGTTGTTAATTACATCAGATCGTGACATTCATCTTGGAAAGGATAATTTTATCACAAGTTCCTGTGTGTACATATGTGAAGATCTAGCAATACTGATTACTTGGTTTTATTTCAGCCACACATAAGTAACTAAATAATGCTGAAACTTACGAAGCCAAGCCATTGAGCCTTACTTACCGCACGGCACAGTGCCCTGACCATGGGTCGTTATCAGCATCATGAGTGGAAAAGCTGTAGCCAGAACTTTGGACTAAAGAGTCCCCTGCGTCCCCGCTGTACCTGTAATTCATATATATATAGATATATATATATATATATATATATATATATATATATATATATATATATATATATACAGAGAGAGAGAGAGAGAGAGAGAGAGAGAGAGAGAGAGAGAGAGAGAGAGAGAGAGAGAGAGAGAGAGAGAGAGAGAGAGAGAGAGAGAGAGAGAGAGAGAGAGAGAGAGAGAGAGAGAGAGTGTCTGTGTACGTGTTGGCTTAGGTGCTGAGTGCTGATAATAACAAAATATTTAAGGCATTCATGACGAACTAGACATTTTGAGATATCGAACTGAATGGCTACAATGACATGGGAGAGATGTGCGCTGCGTGTCTATGAACTCTGGCTGTTAACTGAATCATTCTGAGGGTTGGCCTGATTTAGGACAAGAGATTGGAAAAATATTTAAAGGACATAAAACTTTTTTTTCACATAAAACAGTGATTTTCACACACAAAAAAAATCGCTGTTTCTGCTAGATATTTACATATGTGTTCCAAATACGACACTTTCACCAGATCCCTGTTGGAAAAATCCTGGCAGCGGTGTTTCAGCGGTCTGTCTACTAATTATTGAATTAGAAGTCAAAAGATACAGGCGAGTGGTGCCGGGAGTGACGGAAATCTGCATATTGCATCCGCGGCATAAAATTGTTCCGCTCTTCACTTGACTGATACTTAAATTATTCGAAACTGAAATCACGTGACACAGATAAGAAGACCAGAATACCGCTGTCAGTCTGGCTCACCCGTGGACAGACAAGACATGAAAGCAGCGCTAAAATGTCACAAATTATGACCATTTTAGTTAGCTCTGTCCACAGAACTCCCGGGCCTTTTTTTGTTTTCTCTGAACGTTATTCTTATTTGCTATTTATGTACCCCAGCTGTGTACATATCCTTCCTCATGAATATAGACTACTGCTGCTATTATTACTACTACTACTGATACTATTACTACTACTATTACTACAATTACTACTACTACTACGTCTCCTGCTACAACTATACTAATACTGTTACTTCTGCTACTACTACTACTACTACTACTACTACTACTACTACTACTACTACTACTACTACTATTACAACTATCACTACGTCTACTTCTACTACTACTACTACTACTGCTACTACTACTACTACACTACTACTACAACGACTTTGTAAAAGCTCTCCCGTAAGATCTTGGCTCACCTGTCAACAGTGAGGTTGTACTTGGTGCTTGGAGGGCCGATGTAGAAAAAGCCGTACTTTGCGTACCGTTTTTCGTCGTCCCAATCCGCCATGTCGATGCGCAGTTCCTGAAGGGCCGCTGATGTCAGTCCGTGCAGCAGGTCCAGGCCCAGCCAGAACTCCCCCTCGAGATGGCCGAAACCCAACTCATATTCTACAAAGCTGCGGTTAAACTCTTCCCGGACCGTGAGGTTTGTGCGTCTCTGAAACACCGTCCAGCCCCCTCCGTCAGTCGTTTGGTCGCAGTACACTGCCGCGCGGCGTTAGGGCTGCCCAGGGAAGGGGTACACGTGGCGAAGGCCCTTGCCGCTGTCCCCGCCGTCCAGCAGGTCCTTGCAGTGACGCGGTCGGTTGTCGTAGTGACGCACGACTTGACGCACCTCCTGCAGCAGCTCTCTCGCCTCCTGCATGGTCAGGCAAAGGGTTGGTCTATTACTGCGAGTAGGTCACTAACGGAAATAGAAAGTAACAGTCGCTAATGCCATTGTTTTATGTGTGATTTGACTGCGTAGCTTGCTGGGGTTTGGGCATCATATTTGATGGGTTTACTTTATATTATTTGACTGGATTAAGTTACGTTACTTCGTAGTCAGGTTACATTACTTGGTGGTGTATAGTTACATTACACGAAAGAAGCTGTATTTCTTTGCGGAATAAACTATTACCTGCACCAGCGAGTTTGGCGGCGTTGGGCGCTGCACGGAGGCCGGTGTACAGCTGTCCAGGGCTTCGGCCACACACGCCTCGCTGAACCCCGTGGCGACGAGAAGGCTGGACACTACGGACTTACCGAGGAGCACATTGCTCGTGTCGCCCTCTGCAACAGAGGCGGGAGTGCTGGCTGGCTCCACCGCGGCCACGACAACGACCATGGCCGCGAAGCTCAGCAATAAAAAAAAAATCATGAAGAGTAATGTTCTGCTGCCAAGAGATGTATTTTCCAAGACGTATCTGCCAGGCAGCAGGTTGAGTTGCCTTGCCGAGTTACTCTGCTGGACTGCCGGGGATCAGTGGGCGTCGGCTTATAAAGCCTTGCCCACCCCCCTCTTCTTCTTCATAACAATGACGCACCCAGAGTTCAGTGTGTGTGAGTGTGTGTGTGTGTGTGTGTGTGTGTGTGTGTGTGTGTGTGTGTGTGTGTGTGTGTGTGTGTGTGTGAATATGAGAGAGAGAGAGAGAGAGAGAGAGAGAGAGAGAGAGAGAGAGAGAGAGAGAGAGAGTTGTGATGCAAATTTCTTCTTTTTCTCGGTGTATTTATATCCAGTTTGTTTGGTTGGTTCTTTTTTTTCAAATGTAGCTGATGTTTACAGAGGTTGTAGTAGCAGCATTAATCGTAGTAGTAGTAAGAGTAGTAGTAATATAAGTAAAAGTAGTTGAAGTAGTAATAGCATTATTATTATTATTATTATTATTATTAGTAGTAGTAGTAGTAGTAGTAGTAGTAGTAGTAGTAGTAGTAGCATCAGCAGCAGCAGCAGTAGTAGTAGTAGTAATAGTAGTAGTAGTAGTATGCCAGCCCTGTGTGAACTGTAAGAGAGGTGGAGATTGTCGAAACTCAAACCCTCAACGGCAGGATGTGGAAAATGTTGAGTAACCAGAAGTGGTGCTGGGTGGACAGGCCAATGAAGGCGCTGGAGATGATCAGGTGGAGGGGGGTGCAGGTGGCGAGAGACAAGGGCAAGGTGACCAGGGTGAGGACGCCTCGCGCGAGCTCCGTTTCTGGCAGAGGTGGACACTCGAGGAGACAGAGGAGTGGGTGCGAGACGCTTACAATCATGTGGTAACGTTTTCTCCCAATAACGTATTTGAGGCCCCGAGATGTAACGCCACCAAAACCTTGATAGAGGAGAAAACCTACCTCATTAGAGCGTACAACAGCTCCACGCAAATCGCCTCCTACGCCTTAAAGATTCTGGCCATACTACCGCACCTCATATGCCAACGGACTCACAAAAAGTAGAAACAATCTGAGGACGTGAAGGCGGTACAAAGAAGAATGGAGCTGTGGAGGAAAGGGGACGTCCGGAAGCTACTTGACGAGGCTAAAACACTGCAGGAGAGACTAGGCAGACGTAACAGTCGCAAGAAGGACAGTAACGACAGGGCTAGAAACTTTGCTGACAAGATGAGACAAGGCAAAGTGGCCATAGCAACTAGATCACTGTCAATAGAAGATGAGGCAGCGGGAGTCCTTCCCATGACGGAAGAGACACGCCAGATCCTCAAGGACAAGCATCCAGATGCTAGACCTGCACACCCAGAAATGAAGTTCCTTGGGGACTACACCCCACCGCATCGAGTTGTCTTCGACCATATCAGCGGTGACGTGATCTGGAGGCACGCCCTTCACACGCAGGGAGCGGCTGGACCATCAGGCTTGGATGCCAAGGGGTGGAAACACCTCCTCAGTAAGAACATCTTTGGTAATCCAGCTGTGGATCTTCGCGACGCAATAGCCGCCCTAGCAAGAAAATTGGCGTCAGAGAATTGCCAACACCTCGAGCCTTTGATGGCCTGCCGGCTCATCCCGCTGGATAAAAAACCAGGCTGTCGCCCCATCGGGATGGGGGAGGTGCTCAGGAGGATCATAGGCAAGGCTGTCATGGAGGTGGTGAAGGACGACGTGAGGAAGGCGGTGGGAAACCTCCAAGTGTGTGCGGGTCAGCAGGCTGGGTGTGAAGCTGCCATTCACGCCGTCAGGAAAATGTTCAAAGACCCAGAATGCGAGGCGGTGCTGATGGTGGACGCTGCAAATGCGTTCAACAACATCAATAGGGAAACAGCACTGCACAACATCAAAATCAAGTGCCCTATATTCGCCCAATATATTGAAAATACATACAAGGAACCTGCCAGACTGTTCATCAGCAGTCATAATGACCAACGACTTGGAGACCCGGTGGCCATACAATCCTCAGAGGGCACCACCCAGGGGGACCCAGTGGCCATGGCAATGTTTGCCCTGGGAATGATGAAGCTGCAGGACATCATCCGCCATGAAAACACCAACGTCAAACAGGTGGCGTATGCGGATGACATCACCGGGGTAGAAAAGTCTGCAGACCTCAGGAAATGGTGGGACCTCGTCAATGAACACGGCCCTAAAATAGGGTACCATCCCAACGCCACGAAGTCTGTGGTGATTGTAAAACCAGAGGCATACGATCGGGCCAAAACAGCATTCCAGGGCAGTAACGTGAAACTGTCAGTGACTGGAGAAAGACACCTCGGGGCAGCCATTGGAACAGCTGAATACAGACCCGAATACGTGAAAACAGCTGTAAAGCGCTGGGAGTCCGAACTGCAGAGGCTGAGCGAGATCGCCAAAACAGAACCGCAGGCAGCCTACGCAGCATTTACGTACGGTGTCAAGCATAAATGGAACTACCTCATGAGGACAGTTCCTGATGTTGCTCCGTTACTAAAACCTCTGGAAGATGCTATCAGAAACACCTTCATACCGGCGATAGCAAATGGGAGATGTCCCAGTGACCAGGAGAGAAGATTGCTGGAGTTGCCGCCAAGAATGGGTGGGCTCGGCATCACCAGCCCGCAAAATCTGGCTGAGTCTGAATTCGGGAGCTCTATCCGAATCACAGCCTCCTTGACCGGATATATTACCAATCAAAATGAAAGGGGAGAAGACAACCCTCAAGATATTAGGTCACTAAGGAATGAAATCTCCATAAACAGAGAAGGAAAACAGAGACACTCTGAGTGACCTAATGAGAGAACTCCCAGAAGACACAAGGAGGAAGACAGATATTGCACAGGAAGTGGGCGCTTCAAACTGGCTAACCACACTACCTATCAGGGCAAAAGGCTTCAACTTAAACAAAAAAGAATTTACTGATGCCCTTGCCCTCAGGTATGGCTGGCCAGTGGATGGGCTCCCAAACATGTGTAACTGTGGCTCACCCTTCAACCAAAATCATGCCATGACATGCAAGAGAGGAGGTTTCGTCTGCATGAGACATGATGAAGTAAGAGACGTAACAGCTCAGATGCTGAAAGAAGTCTGCCACGACGTGACTGTGGAACCCATGCTGCTCCCTCTGCAAGGCGAACACCTCGCCAGACGCACCGCTAATGTTTCGAACGAAGCACGAGTGGATGTTAGCGCCAGAGGGTTTTGGACTCGTGGACAAAGGGCATATTTGGACATAAGGATCTTTGATCCCATGGCCCATGGCCACAGAGACCTGACCTTTGATGCAGCCCACAGAAGAAACGAACAAGAGAAGAACAGAGCATATGAAGAAAGAATACAGAATGTGGACCAGAGCTCCTTCACCCCAGTAGTATTCACGACGGCAGGAGGGATGGGACCAAGGGCGCAGAGCTTCTACGCAAGACTCGCCGAAACACTGGCGGATAAGAAACAACAGCCAAGAAGCAGTGTGGTCGCCTGGATGAGATGCAGGCTGTCCTTCTCCCTCCTGAGGTCAGCCTTGGTCTGCCTGAGAGGAACCAGGTCACCTGCACCCAAAACTACCCGCATTGCTGACCTGGACTTTGAGGCGACGGTGGTTGATAGTCGTATCAACCACAAGCTCTGTTAGCTTAAAAATAAAATGTTTAGTAAAGTTTGTAATATTAAATAAAGATGGTTGTCGGCCACAGTCATTGGCGGGGTGGGGCCAATGAATTGCTTTGTGAAAGGATATGAGAGAATATACCGCTCACAACGCAACTCTAATAGATGGAGGCCCGTAGTAGTGGTAAAAAGAAAAAAAAAGTAGTAGTAGTAGTAGTAGTAGTAGTAGTAGTAGTAGTAGTAGTAGTAGTAGTAGTAGTAGTAGTAGTAGTAGGAACAGTAGAAGCAGTAGTAGTAGTAGTAGTAGTAGTAGTAGTAGTAGTAGTAGTAGTAGTAGTAGTAGTAGTAGTAGTAGTACTAGTAGAAGCAGTAGTAGTAGTAGTAGTAGTAGTAGTAGTAGTAATAGTAGTTGTAGTAGTAGTAGTAGTAGTAGTAGTTGTTGTAGTAGTAGCAGTAGTAGTAGAAATAGTAGTAGTAGTAATAGTAATAGACCGTCGATGCCCCGCCCTGACCTCTGACCGAGCAGTTAATGGGCTGGGACGGAGGGTTGCCAGCGACAAGAGAGGCTCGCCTCACACCTCCCAAACTGGCGGTTCTGTAGCTACGTATATTTAATTTATTATTTGTATTTAGTTCAATTTAGCCTTGAAAGACAGTCAACCCGCAGACAACTGCATACGGTGCGGTGGGGCGGTGTTGTTGTTGGGTATAGTCGAATCGGTGTTATCAATATTTTCATTTATATTTCATATCCACCAGAAAAAAGCAAATATATACTTAGCGTAATGAAATGATTGATATGGAAACATATGTTAACGTAAAGGAAAGAAACGGAGCCAGCCACAGCGCCTTTGCAGCTTAAATTTTGTCATATAAATCAATTAATCATTTCCTACACCTTGATATAGGCTACAACGTTTATTTAGAGACACTATTATTATTATTGTTATAATTATTATTATTATTTTTGTCATTGTTATTATTATTAGCGTTGCCATTGTTGTTATTGCTAGTATTATTAGTATTAGTATAATATTCTTGTCATTATTATTATTATTCATATTACTTGTGTTCATCCTATCACTGCTATTAAAACTACTGCTTACATTATTATTGACGTTAGTGTCATTAATATAATTTTAATACTTTGTTTACTTCTGTTCTGATGCAATTACAATTATTACACTCTCTCTCTCTCTCTCTCTCTCTCTCTCTCTCTCTCTCTCTCTCTCTCTCTTCTCCCCCACCCCTCTCACACTCTCTACGCCCCTACCCCCGGCCCCCGCGCTCCCCCCCCCGCACCACCCGCCCCTGGGTTACGCTACCCTCTGTAACCTCGATGCCATGCTGACACTAACAAATTTCTCCACATCGGACTGATAATATCTCCATCCCTCTCTCTCTCTCTCTCTCTCTCTCTCACCCTTTGAAAACAATGTGTCAGCCTATTATATTAATTATAATCCTATCTATATATCTATCAATATCGCTAAATTAATAGGAATATTAATATTAGTGTCATTTCACAGTAGATATCACTACTACTTCCAATCGTAATCAATAATCAGTCATTATTACTACATGTACTACCAATATTCCTGTTGTCATTAATATCAATATCTATAATTTTATAAATGCCTGACCCTCCAAACCAAAGAAGATGCTGCGTTTGTACAAAAGAAGATCACAGATGTATAAATTGTGCATGTGTTAAGGAGAAAAGACGCTGTACGAACTGTAAGAAGAGCGACAGGTGCCAATATCCCCTGGGCAGGGATCAGAGCAGGGAGGATAACGATGAGGGCCGCCGGGGGAGGAGTGAGCGGGGGGAGGGGGTGTCGGAGGGAGCTGCTGCACAACCGCCACCTCCATATCCCTCTCAACCGGTACCACCCCTTCCATTGGCACCTCCAATGTTGCCACTACCAACACCACTACCACCACCCCCTCATCACTCTTCCTCTTCGACTGGACAGGGCGCGGCGGAGGTCGGGGGAAGCTTTGCTTGGAAGGGGCTAGCGGAGGGGGAAGCAGCGAGGTGGGTGGATGACACATACCTTGAAGTTGTTGTGTGGTCTGCTAGTAATCTTTTTGAACCACCCAGATGTGGAGCCACGACATTTATCATCAAAGAAATTGCCACCCTGTTAAATAACTACATCCAGAACACACCACTGGCGCCCCTATCCCTGAAAATTGTATTCACTCTCCCCATCTCTTCCTCCAAAAAGCACACCCAAAAACCAAACAAGCCGAAAATATCGAGGCATTAAGAAGGCGAGTTGCCTTGTGGCAAACTAACGAGTTAGATGCCCTCCTTGGAGAAGCCAGAGCCATACAGGAGAGGCTCCCCGAACCCCAACAAAACAAAACCTCCACAGAAGACAGGGTCCGGAAGTTTGTAGACAAAATGCGACAAGGCAATGTTGCGTCTGCAACACGAGCCTTGTCAGAAAAATCCACACGGGGTGTGCTTCCACTCACCAGGGACACGATCAATCAACTCAAGGAAAAACATCCTCCACCGAGTGACCTGAAGGGACTGAGACTGGCAGGATGTCACCAACCACCGAATCCAGTTATATAGGAAAGGATAACAGGAGAGATGGTGTGGAAGAAGCCCCTCCAGACTCGTGGCAGCTCGGGGCCCTCAGGACTTGATGCACGGGGATGGCGAAGCTTGCTGAGCAGCGCCAACTTTGGCAGTGCAGCTGGTGACTTGCGCAACACCATTGCAGCACTGGCAAGAAAACTCGCCTCCTCCAGCTGCCACTATGTGGACGCCCTGACGGCATGCCGCCTCATTCCCCTGGACAAGAGGCCGGGATGCAGGCCTATAGGAGTCGGAGAAGTCCTGCGGCGCATCGTAGGCAAATGCATCATGGCTGTCGTCAAAGAAGATGTGAGAATGGCAGCAGGGAACCTCCAAGTTTGTGCGGGGCAGCAGGCAGGAGGAGAAGCAGCAGTCCATGCCATGCGGGAGATATTCGACCACGTGGAGTGCGAAGCAGTGCTTCTTGTTGACGCCAAAAATGCCTTCAACACAATAAATAGAAAGACTATGATACACAACATTAAAACCAAGTGCCCTAGCTTAGCTATGTATGTCGAAAACACCTATACATACCCGACCGACTTATACATAAATTGCCACAGTGGAAAAGTGAAAGTGTTAAAATCATCTGAGGGAACAACACAAGGTGATCCAATAGCCATGGCTATGTACGCCCTGGGCCTATCAGTCCTCCAAAATGAAATCGCGTTCGCAGAAACACGGGTGAAACAGGTGGCTTATGCGGATGACCTCTCAGGTGCTGGTAAAATCTCAGACTTAAAAGGGTGGTGGGACACTGTGAACACCGCCGGCCCTGAGATAGGATACATCCCTAACGCCACCAAGTCTGTTCTTATTGTCAAACCTGAACATTATGATCATGCCGCAGAAACTTTTAGAGGAAGTGGCGTCATTGTGACAAAAGACGGACAACGACACTTAGGTGCAGTGATCGGGACAGAGGTATATAAGAAGGAGTACGTGGGAGACAAAGTAGCTGAATGGGTGAAGGAAATAGAAGCTTTGTCTGCCATTGCCAAGACTGAGCCACACGCTGCCTATTCAGCGTACACCCACGGCATCCAACATCGGTGGACGTTCCTGATGCGCACCATCCCCGGCATCAGTCCACTCCTCCGACCACTGGAAAATGCCGTCAAGAATGTATTCTTGCCGGCGCTGGTGAAATCTCATGCTTTGGGGGAGGAGGAGAGGGATATGCTAGCACTTCCCCCAAGACTGGGTGGGATGGGGATCACCAACGCTGAGAAGCTGGCTGATAAGGAGAACCAAAACTCCATCAGCCTTACCAGGTCACCCATCAACAAGATCATCGCTCAGGAGGCAGAGGGCGAGATAGACCAAACAGAAATAAGAGATATTAAAAGAAAAATCTTAGAAGAAAGGCAACAGGCCCTAAAAGACGAGCTGGACCGTCTTACACACCACCTGTCCACAGAAATGGGTAGAAAAATACACACAGCACAGGAGGCAGGCGCCTCTAACTGGCTAACGTCATTACCAATCAGAGCAAAGGGCTTCAGCCTCAACAAACAAGAATTTGTCGACGCCATTGCTCTGAGATATGGCTGGCCGATTGAGGGACTGCCTGATCTCTGTGCATGTGGATCACCAAATGATGTCACCCACACAATGACATGTAAAAAAGGAGGCTTCGTCTGTATTCGATACGATGAAGTGAGGGATCTGACAGCCAGCATGCTCGGGGAGGTATGCCAAGACGTCACTACCGAGTCGGCACTGCTTCCCCTGGACGGCGAACACCTTCGGTACAGGACAGCCAATACCTCACAGGAGGCACGGGTTGATGTAAGTGCCCGCGGATTCTGGGTGCGCGGACAGCGGGCGTTCATGGACATCCGCATATTCGACCCGATGGCTGCCTGTCACTATGAGCTGCCCCTGCAAGCCGCCCACCACAGGAACGAGCAGGAGAAGACAAGGGCATACGGTGAAAGAATCCAACATATGGATCAGGGCAGCTTCACCCCCCTCGTCTTCACCACATCCGGCGGGATGGGTCCCAGGGCCCAATGCTTCTACGCACGCCTCGCGGAACTAAACTCAGAAAAGAAGCATCAACCAAGGAGCCACGTTGTCGCCTGGATGAGGTGTCGCCTCTCGTTCTCCCTGCTCAGGTCGGCCATCCGATGTCTCAGGGGCACCAGACACTCTTGCCCAAAAGCCACCAACATCTCCAATATGGACTATGAAGCCACATTGGTGGAGAGTGACATTAGGGTTGGTCGGGAGTGACTTGAGTAGGGAAGGAAAGGGGGATCTGGACGTAATAGGTGATAGGTGATTTAGTGTCAGGTAGTATTAGCGATATGGTTGGATGCCACAGTCATTAGCGAACAGAGTTGGGGGTAATGACCTCCAAGCTATGGAGCCCTCCATGATTATGTGTCGGGAAAATAAACATGGGTGGAGGTATCATTTACGTAGTTGTAGTAGTAGTAGTAGTAGAGTGACTTGAGTAGGGAAGGAAAGGGGGATCTGGACGTAATAAATGATAGGTGATTTAGTGCTAGGGAGTATTAGTGATATGGTTGGATGCCACAGTCATTAGCGAACAGAGTTGGGGCTAATGACCTCCAAGCTATAGAGCCCTCCATGATTATGTGTCGGGAAAATAAACATGGGTGGAGTTATCATTGATGTAGTAGTAGTAGTAGTAGTAGGAATAGTAGAAGCAGTAAAGTAGTAGTAGTAGTAGTAGTAGTAGGAACAGTAGAAGCGGAAGTAGTGTAGTAATTGTAGTAGTTGTCGTATTATTATTATTATTATTATTATTATTATTATTATTATTAGTAGTAGTAGTAGTAGTAGTAGTAGTAGTAGTAGTAGTAGTAGTAGTAGTAGTAGTAGTAGTAGTAGTAGTAGTAGGAACAGTAGAAGCAGTAGAGTAGTAGTAGTAGTAGTAGTAGTAGTAGTAGTAGTAGTAGTAGTCGTTGTAGTAGTTGTCGTAGTATTACTATTAGTATTAGTAGTAGTAGTAGTAGTAGTAGTAGTAGTAGTAGTAATAGTAGTAGTAGTAGGAACAGTAGAAGCAGTAGTGTAGTAGTAGTAGTAGTAACAGTAGTAGTAGTAGTAGTAGTAGTAGTAGTAGTAGGAACAGTAGAAGCGGAAGTAGTGTAGTAGTTGTCGTAGTAGTAATAGTAGTAGTAGTAGTAGTAGTAGTATATAGTAGTAGTTATATATCCACCGTTCTCTTCATTGTGCGGCGACAATAAAGAAATTTGCATTATCACTGTGCGGTGATGATACACACAGCCAATTGAAAATGACAACAATTATAATTAATGTTTCGATGGAGGAAGGCAGTGTGGAAGAGTTGCGCTGAGTGTTGTTTTATGAGCATGGCTGTTATATAATCAGGTCAGACAAGAGACAGCCCAGAGTCTTTGGAACGAGAGAACCAAAAAATTAACAAGTCATTCCCGTTTGCGAAAGGTTTGAATTCGGTCCTCTTAAACTCTAATAAACATGACAATAAATCTGACGCGCCTGCAGCTTGCCAGGACGCACTGCCTTTCATCTTCCCTGTCAACCCGTACTCTTGATTAGCTCTCTAGGAGGATAAAAAATGAGCCCCGGGGGGGCAGCATGAGTCGAGCAAGATGGCACCGCTATAGAAACATTCCTGCGCCATATCAAGCTTGGGTCGACCACCATGTCCCATCAAGAAAGCCTTCCGGCGTCAAGGGCCGAGCGTTAAAATAATGAAATAGGAAATATTTAGAACAGATGTGAGGAGAGTTCGCTCCAAGTACGAAAGCCAACAACAAGTAATTACTGCAAGGAAATTGCATGGTCTCCATGGTATGCAGTCAGGGGCAGAGCGAGGCAAGGTGAGTGAGCTAATTTTCCTCTGTAATGTCACTGGGTGACTGGGAGGGAAAGATTTACATGGATTGCATATTCAGACCACACAGACCCTGTGGTTCACACTAGGTGGCTTGACCTGCCTGAAACTCAAAGAAATGATCACAAAGACTTTGCATTTCTACTTTAGTGAATATCAAGGTAAAGGAAGTGGCGGTCGAGTTTGTTTATATATTAATAATTAGTGTTGCAATCGACCTCTGATCAGGCTGCGACTTTGTTCCATTCGACTTATGCTACAATGTTGGTGAAGAAAAACTGGTGCTGTTTGAATTACTTGTTTGCACTTTGAGAATATGTTCAGGAGTGCTTTGCTGATCTGATGTCTTGCCTCTTTAAGAATACGCAGGGATATTTTATCCGGGCCGGGCGTTTTGTTTACTTTAATGTTATCGATAATTTTTACTATATCACTTTCTACAATGTCGCTAATACTACTCACGGATGTGTCATCAATATATCTAGAGGATTCCGGTTGCCTATCGGATAAGATTTCTCCTGTAAAAATGGAGGCAAAAAAATCATTCAATATATTAGCGATTTCTTTATCATCATTCGTGGATTCGCCATTTACAGTTGCTATTGGGGGTGGGAACTTTTTTATTTCCTACGTAGGCAAAATATTCTTCAGGATTTATTTTGCTGGTGCTTGCAATATGAAGCTCTTGGTTTCTTTTATTGAGACATATGATTATCTTTGTTTCTCGGCGTAATCTTTGGGATTCAATTTTGTCTGTTTCATTATTTATAATAAAGTATTTGCGATGCGCTCGATTTCTATTCTCAATTTGGCGTTTCAGTTGATTGTTCCACCACTTAGGCTTCCAGTTGGCTGTTGGTCGTCTTTTACGGAATGGTACGCATAAATTCACGGCTCTACTTAAGTTTCTGTGAATGTTTCCCAAGCTTTATTTGTAACTGAGGCTGCAGAAATTTCGCTCCTGTCTGCATTCGCTAGTAAATTTCTTAGTTTGTCAAAATCCGCACGTCGGTAATCAAAATTTTTGTCTTCACTCGTTTTCATGTCCTCATTGATTTTTATTATAATCATTGGATAATCGCTGTCGCTGAATTCTGTACCAACATTGAGATCCTTAACTAGGCTTTCTTTAGTTGTGAGAACAAGATCGAGGATGTTATTTTCGCGAGTTGGTTTATGCACATGCTGATAAAACACACTTTCTAATAAGTTACTGTATAGATCGTGACCTGAGTGTATATTTAACGTGTCTCCCCAACTTTTTACTGGTAAGTTAAAGTCTCCCATAATTACAGCTTCAAATTGATTGCATGTTAGAAATTTGTTCGACAGTTTTCTGTCTATTTACATTGCTTGGTTTGGAGGTCTATAAATAATGCCAATAACTAATTTACTTGAACGGTTTTTAATTTCTACGAAAACGATGTCTATATTATTTATTCTTTTTACTTTAATAACATGTTGATTTAAACCAGCACGAGTATACATGATGACGCCACCACCAACTCTGTTTTCTCTGTCGCAAAGAAAAATTGGATAGCCGGGTAAGCTAAACTTCGCAAGGTGGAGGAAGAGGAGGAGGAGGAGGAGGAGGAGGAGGAGGAACACAAAGAAACACAAAGGAAGAACAAACAACAGCAGACCTGCTGGTCCTTATGAGGCTGTTTGTGACAAGCTACACTAACTATCTAATCAAAGGTGGAAGATGAAGGACAGCAAAGGCGAAGGCTCCTCCCCACCCCCCCATCCCTCCAGCCAAAGCTGGCAGGAAAGGAAAAAGAACCATGCAGCATGGAAAAACTGCATGGAATTTATGTAGGAAAGAGGAAAGAACTACCATTACTGCTACCACTAACCGGGCGATAAAAACGGACAAGGACACCAGTATTAGAAAGAACTTAACGTTATTACGACAATGAGTAATATCTTAGTTGCTGGTTGGATTCAAAATACTTGTCTAATCTATTCTTGAAGGCCGTAACTGTTGTACTATCAACGACATCACAAGGTAGAGAGTTCCAAACATTAACAACTCGATTGAAGAAGAAGTATTTAGCTTCGTGCAACGAGAATCTTTTACCACTTATCTTCAAATTGTGATTTCTTCTTGTTCTATTTGATCGATCAATTGTAAAGTAATCTTCCGCATTAATATCACTGACACTGACATGCTGAATAAATTTACTTCTTCATATGTTCATAAGATAAATTTCTCAACCTAGGAATCATCTTTGTTACTCTTCGTTGAACCCGTTCCAACTTTTCTATGTCTTTTCTGTAATAGGGAGACCAAAACTGTACACAATACTCTAGACGGGGTCGAACCAACGAATTATATAGTTTAAAATTACTCTTACGATTTATTATTAAAGACTCGTCCGATGAAGCCAACCAATTTGTTTGCAGTTTTAACTACCTCTGAACAATGCTGACCGAGCTTTAAATCGCTTGATATAGTGATTCCAAGATCCTTTTCTTTACTTACTGCAGAAAGTTGTTAGCCATTCATTACGTACCGAACGCGATCTAGATCTGATTGTAAAGCTTCTTCGTCGAGTGTCGCAGTTACTTTACTAGCAATTTTTGTGTCATCAGCAAATTTTGATACTTTGCAAGTGAGCCCATCATCGATATCATTAACATAAATTAAGAAGAGCATGGGGCCAAGCACTGATCCTTGAGGTACGCCGCTTTTGACATCGAGCCAGTTAGATGTAACACCGTTTAGAACTACTCTCTGTTTCCGTTCAGAGAGCCAGTCCACAAGCCAAATGTGAATGTTACCCGAGATACCGTGCGCCAACAGTTTGCTGAGCAATCTTTGGTAGGGGACCTTATCAAATGCCTTTTGAAAATCCAAATGCGTTTTGAA
Source organism: Eriocheir sinensis (assembly GCF_024679095.1). Taxonomy (NCBI): domain Eukaryota; kingdom Metazoa; phylum Arthropoda; class Malacostraca; order Decapoda; family Varunidae; genus Eriocheir; species Eriocheir sinensis. Next base: position 19,935 of record NW_026112041.1, on the reverse strand, counting down.
AATCCATATGCCTTTTGAAAATCCAAAGGAGGAGGAGGAGGAGGAGGAGGAGGAGGATAGGAAGGAAGAGTTGATGGAGGAAAACAAAGATGGAGGAAGGGAGGAAAGAAGAATGAAGATAAAAAAATGACGAAATGAAAAGAGGAGGAAGGAAGGAGGAACGAAGGAATGGAGGAAAGAGGAAAATGGTAAATCAGGATTAGGAAGAATAGGAGGAGGAGGAGGAGGAGGGAAGGAGAAAATATGAAGAGGAGAAGAATTGCTGAAGAGGTCAAACGAGATGGATATTGGCGGCTCGCTTTCCCTCGTTGTTGTTGTTAATATTTACTCCCTAGCGGAAGCACGGGCTATGGGGAAGCCCGTCTGAGAAGTCTTGCTAGATGGATTGTCTTACGGTGGCGGATATGAATGTACGAGATTTGCGATCTCCGTGTCAGGAGTGCTGGCCACACGTTCAGCAGCCAGCTGCCGAGCCATGACTTCGTCTAAAGAGGCAGGTAGACCGGGGAGATGAAGGAGCTCTGTTACTGGGCATTCAAGAATGTAATGGATCAGCGGGTCCTGTTGCGGGTCGAGGCAGAGAGGGCAGGGGTCAGGTTCTCTATTGCTAATTTCAGCGAGTGTTGGAAATCCGAGGCGAAGGCGGCGCATCCAAGTTATTATGGCGGTCGGAGTGAAAGGTGGGACGTTGAGAGGCTGGTAGTTGGTAGCGGTCCTATACCAGGAGGCTGAGCTGGATCCTTGGTTAATGAGGTCTTGGTGATGGCTGCGGGTGAGATTGGCTGCGGCGGTGTTGAGTGTTCGCTGAGTTATGGCCCAGCTCGGCGCCATATTCAGAGTGATGTTAGACAAGGTCCGTGCAAGGTTGGCCGCCTGGTCCGCCTTCTCGTTCCCTGCCAGTCCGACATGACTTGGTATCCAGTGCAGTAAAATATGCTTGCCCTGGGATGCAAGTCCCCCAGCTTGTAGGAAGATAAATATGTTAGGAGTCGTTTATTGTCAGTGATACTGCCACTTTGGAGCACCTGGAGGGCGGATAATGAGTAAGAGTTTATGACAATGTTGGTGTGAGGCTGGTGTGTGGCGTGGAATAGTGCCCCGAGTATGGCTGCCAATTCGGCTTGTAGGATTGATATCCCTTGGGAGAGACGCCTGAGCTCGCTATGTTCTTTGTAGGTGAAGACTGCTCCTACAGAGCCGTCGTCACCAACAGAGCCATCTGTATAGTAAAAGGCTGTGGAAGGGACATCTAAAGAGTCAAGTGTGTGTACAGCCTCCTGGCGAAGCAGAGCGGGAAATGAGGGTCTGCGCGGCACTCCGCTTGGTAGTGCGAATTCCAAGGTCGGAGGTGTCCAAGGTGGTGGAGAAGTGTACTGCGGGTGGGGAAGGTCTTGGTAGTCAAGTACGAGGGCTTGTGAACTTAGGCACTGTATAGTCACAACAGCGTCGTGCACCCAGTCTCCATCAGCTGCTTCGTTATGTGCCTGCCGTAAGGCCTGAACCAGCTGGGTGGAAATGGATAAATCGGGAGGAGTTCGTATTAGTTTCGCTGCAGTGCACGCCGTCCTGGCCAATAGTCGGTGTTGGAGAGAAGGGAGGCCGCTCTCTGCCCGAAGGTTTGCAACACGACACCGGTTAGGTGCGCCCATTATGATGCGCAAAGCATCGTTTTGGGCAACCTCGAGCTTAGTCAGGAGCTGAGGGGTGAGGGAGCAAAGGCATGGTGCACTGTAGTCGATAACAGATCGTATGGCATGGAAGTAGAAGGCCCGCAATATTCGGTATGAGGTCCCAGCACTGCGACTTGATAGCGCCCGTAGAATGTTAATACGGGCTGCGGCTCTCTCACGCAGGTAGCACACATGCGTCGCAAAGCTGAGGCGGCTGTTCAGCTATACACGCCCAGGTATTGGTAGGCGGTAGTGAAGGCAAGCTGATTGCCACCGAAAGAGAGCGCCCTTTCAGGTTGTCGTCGCCCGAACACCATGACTCTGGTCCTGTTGATGTTGATCCTTAGCCCAAGCTCAGCACACTTCTCCCCTAGACGTGCGAGGGCTAAAGGTGCCTGTTCCAAGCAATCCCACCTCTGAAACAAGAGAGCGAGATCGTCTACATAGCAGAGCAGCTTGACACCTCGACCGTAATCAGCGTCCATTAGGCTCTCCATCAGGACGTTGAAAAGAAAGGGATGCAGAATGTTGCCTTGAGGAGTGCCCTGAGCTTGGTGGTGTACAGTTGACACTTTTCCTTGAAAACGGACGCTCGCTCATCGACCTTGGAAGAAGTCCCTTACCCACGAGAGCAGCCTCCCCCCGACACCCTTGCGTGCAAGGGCTGTCAGAATACCTAGGGGGCTCGCAAGCTCGAAGGCTTTATCCAAGTCGATGAAAATAGCCATGCCGTGTCCTGGCTTTCTCACTCTCTCTCTCTCTCTCTCTCTCTCTCTCTCTCTCTCTCTCTCTCTCTCTCTCTCTCTATATATATATATATATATATATATATATATATATATATATATATATATATATATATATATATATATATATATATATATATATCTATATATATATATATATATATATATATATATATATATATATATATATATATATATATATATATATATATATATAATTTTTCTGCGTCCAGTATTATTGCAAGCGCAGGGATCCCATACAGCTTCAGGATTCGGGTTAGATCGCTCGGGTAAATTTATTATTTTTTATACATACATGCATTGATACATATATATACGTACATTGTACAGTTTAGAAGTTTGTTGGTAGCATATAAATACAACATACTTCTGAGAAATTTAAATAATCTTAAAAGTAGTAATTTTATGTTACTTGTGCGAACATTACTTTTAAAATCGTGTTTATTTCTGTAATTTGGACTGCAAAAAATTACCCTCGAAACAACACTGCTTACTTTAGAACTACATGTTCTGATAAAAAAGTAATATACTGGCAAGGAAAAAAAAAAGTTATATTCATATAACATGTATAATCTTCGTTTATACAGGCTGCTGCTGTAATACATATTTTTACAAGATACATGGAAACTGGGTCAGGTAATTTATGACTAAAATAAAAATTAACTAGATGATTTAGATTAGTTACTGTTAACAACAATACAATGAAACTGGTTTACCTCAAATTTATGCGTCTGTTCTTACGTGCAAATTCATCAAGGACTTCATAATCAAAATTTGTGTCACAATAGACAAAGTAATGCCAGTCCATTTAACGACTTTCACTCATTACGTTCATAAGTTATGTTTTAAGCAATTTAAGGGCACTAAAGGATCGCTCATTCGTGTAAGTGCAAACAGGTAGGGTTAGAAAAATTGCAATATGGTCTAAAATTTTGAATATGTGCCCAATTTTTTGGCACATGCCACTGTCTCAACAACTTGCTTTGACCTCTCATGAGATTCACGACGCTTCCAATAACTCTGCCCCCGTATATATTCATCTTCAACGAGATCTACATCGCCATCGATAAATTTTCCATAAAACTCAACTGCCTCCTTCAGTTCATTTCCCAACAAAAAACTCCTAATGTGTTTAGATGCAAACCTTTCCCTGAGTTGTGCTATACCAGTGTCCAAAAATTGAAGAAAAGTAGCTATTCGATACTACTCCTATGGAGTTGCTGTTGGAGGGTTAGCATTAATTAGGTTTCTGATGACCACTGATTGTTCAAGGCTTCTGGATGATATCTCCGTACCTTTCCTCAGCTTGGGCAAAAAGTTGGTTGAACTTATTTCCATCACGATAGGACTGAAATGCATCTATGCAGCTCTGTGTAGCTACACTTCCAAGAGCACCCAACATTTCTTGTTGTGACCCCTGCAGCGTGCGATGATGTCACGAGAAATGCCGACCGAAACACCCTCTTTGTCATTCACGCGGGGACGAATGACGGAAAGACAACCCGTTCTGAGGAACTGCTTGAGAAATACCGCCGCATGATCAAGCAGTATAAACGTAAAACGGATGCCAGTAACATCATATTCTCAGGAATCCTCCCGAGGGTCGGTGCCGAATCTAGCTTTTACAGTAAGGCCTTCTGCATAAACAGCAGATTTCAGTCCCTTTGCTCACAAGAAAACGTCCAGTTCGCTAACTTGTGGAACAATTTTTACTACGATTCAGACTTGTTCCTTCCTGATGACATCCACTTAAACCCTGTTGGAGCAGCCCGTTTCGGGAGGCTGCTCTGTGACCAAGTGGCTCTTCGAAAGCCAAAAAAACGCGAAGGCGAGAACACCAGCAGCTCCACCATAAGGGTGCACTCAACCCGCAAAACCCCCGACTCGAATCACATTAAAGCTTGCTATGTAAACGCTCGTAGCCTACGTAACAAATTTGAAGACTTAGAAGTCCTCGCAGCTACAAATCATTATCACATCATCGGAGTCACAGAATCTTGGATAAACACTTCAAATAGAGATTTCATTGTGGAATATAGATTACCGGGTTATACCATCTTTAGTCATGAAAGAGAGAACAGACAGGGTGGAGGCGTTAACTTTTATATCCACAACTCTCTCCATCCAGTATCCGTGAAAACAGATCTTATAATCAATGTAGAATCGGTCTTCATTGAAATTAAAAATAAATCTCGTAAAATAGTAATTGGACTTATCTACAGACCGCCAAGGCAGACTCTTGATATCGACCCGCATTAAGTGAATTATTATTAGAAACAAGTAGCAGTTGCGAGGCAGTAATTGTTGGGGACTTTAACTTGCCAGTGAAAAGATGGGGTGAACCGTTGAACTGTCATACAGGGCTCGACCTGTACACAAATTTACTAGAAAGTGATTTGCATCAACACGTTCAAGAACCGACTCGGGAAAATAATATACTTGACCTTATCTTTTCAACGACAGCTGATCTAGTTAACGAAGTAAATGTTGGTCCAATTTTCAGTTCCAGCGATCACCGAACAATCACATTCAGCATCAATATGAAAGAAAGTAAAGTAACTCCTAGTAAAGAAAAGGTGCCTGATTATCAGAGAGCGAATTTCTTAGGACTCCGATCAATTCTAAATAATTCTGACTTGACTGAAATCTCGGCGGAAACAGATATTGATAAATCTTGGGGGGCCTTCACCACAATATTGAACAATGCCATAAGCATATGCGTACCCTATCGTAACAGACGTTCAGCTTTTAAGTGTTAAGTGGCGTGCTCATCGTAGAGAGTGACATTTTACGCACAATTGAAAAGATTAAAGTAAGCAAAGCTCCTGGTCCAGACAAAATTACCCTTAGGGTCTTAAAAGAAATCAAACATCAAATTTGTAAACCGCTCTCCATCATATTCAATAAATCTTTAACAGCTGGAAAAGTTCCGTCGGATTGGAAACTTGCAAATGTCACACCAATTTTCAAAAAGGTGGACAAGTCTCATCCAGGAAACTATCGACCAATTAGCCTGACATCGATTGTTTGTAAGTTAATGGAGACTATCATTCGCGACAATATGGTGAAACTCTTCGAAGAAAATAATATAATAAATAATTCGCAACATGGCTTCCGTAGTAAACGTTCGTGTTTGACTAACTTACTTGGTTTTTTTCACTATATCTTTGAGGTGTTCGATGAAAGCAGATCAGTAGATATCATATATCTGGATTTTCAAAAGGCATTTGATAAGGTTCCCCACCAACGATTGCTCAGCAAACTACTGGCGCACGGTATCTCGGGTAACATTCACAAGTGGCTTGCGGACTGGCTCTCTGAGCGGAAACAGAGAGTAGTTCTAAACGGTGTTACATCTAACTGGCTCGATGTCAAAAGCGGCGTACCTCAAGGATCAGTGCTTGGCCCCATGCTCTTCTTAATTTATGTTAATGATATCGATGATGGGCTCACTTGCAAAGTATCAAAATTTGCTGATGACACAAAAATTGCTAGTAAAGTAACTGCGACACTCGGCGAAGAAGCCTTACAATCAGATCTAGATCGACTTGCACGTTGGGCCAATCAATGGCAAATGAAATTTAACGTTGACAGATGTAAAGTGTTGCACATCGGAAAAAATAACAATCGCGTTCGGTACGTAATGAATGGCCAACAACTTTCTGCAGTAAGTAAAGAAAAAGATCTTGGAATCACTATATCAAGCGATTTAAAGCCCCGTCAGCATTGTTCAGAGGTAGTTAAAACTGCAAACAAATTGGTTGGCCTCATCGGACGAGTCTTTAATAATAAATCGGAAAAAGTAATATTAAAACTGTATAATTCGTTGGCTCGGCCCCGTCTAGAGTACTGTGTACAGTTTTGGTCTCCCTATTACAGAAAAGACATAGAAAAGTTGGAACGGGTTCAACGAAGAGTAACAAAGATGATTCCTAGGTTGAGAAATTTATTCAGCCTGTCAAAACGAAGAATGCGAGGCGATCTAATAGAAGTGTTTAAAATGTTTAAGGAATTCAGTGATATTAATGCGGAAGATTACTTTACAATTGATCGATCAAATAGAACAAGAAGAAATCACAATTTCAAGATAAGTGGTAAAAGATTCTCGTCGTCCCAAGCTAAACACTTCTTCTTCAATCGAGTTGTTAACGTTTGGAACTCTCTACCCTGTGATGTCGTTGATAGTACAACAGTTACGGCCTTCAAGAATATATTAGACAAGTATTTTGAATCCAACCAGCAACTAAGATATTACTCATTGTCGTCATAACGTTAAGTTCTTTCGAATACTGGTGTCCTTGTCCGTTTTTATCGCCCGGTTAGTGGTAGCAGAAATGGTAGTTCTTTCCTCTTTCGTACATAAATTCCATGCAGTTTTTCCATGCTGCATGGTTCTTTTTCCTTTCCTGCCAGCTTTGGCTGGAGGGATAGGGGGTGGGGAGGAGCCTTCGCCATTGCTGTCTTTCATCTTCCACCTTTGATTAGATAGTTAGTGTAGCTTGTCACAAACAGCCTCGTAAGGACCAGCAGGTCTGCTGTTGTTTGTTCTTACTTTGTGTTTTTTGTGTTTCTTTGTGTTCCTCCTCCTCCTCCTCCTCCTCCGCCTTCATCTTTTCTGTCCTGTTCTACCACACGTAGATTACTAGTAGTAGCGGTAGTAAACAGACACCCTTCCCATAGACCGATAGGTCTTCTGGTGTCTGTTCTTTCTATATATCCCTATGCATTCCTCCTCCTCCTCCTCTTCCTCCTTTATATTTTAAACCTCAAATGATATTCGCAACAATAAGCGAGGAAAAGGTGCTTATCTCTCTCTCTCTCTCTCTCTCTCTCTCTCTCTCTCTCTCTCTCTCTCTCTCTCTCTCTCTCTCTCTCTCTCTCTCTCTCTCTCTCTCTCTCTCTCTTCTTCATCATCTAACCTTGTGTCTCTCTCAGTATATCTTTCCTTCCTTCTTCCCTCTCCTCCTCCGCTACACTCCCCCTGCTCCTAGTGTTACGGAGATACGCACTGAGGCCACGATTACCTGTAACCAACCTAACCCTCCTCCTCTCTCCCTTCAGGACAGTAGCACGGGCCAAGACCTTCTGGCTGCCGTGTTCTCGCATCTTAGCCTGGCGGAGGCGGCCCCTTTCGGCCTTAGGTGTCTCGATACCCACAACCGAACGCTGAAAATTACGGAGAAAATTACGGAGACTGGCTCAGGTTTACATAGATTTAGGAAGGTCTCCATAGATTCACGTAGCACACAGGCCCTCGCGAGCACCAATACTAGAAGGGAGAGGGAGAGATTTACATAGATTTACATTGATTTACATAGAGTGCTTTGGTCCTCGCCCTCTCGACGCTAACAACCAAACGGTGTGTGAGAGAGAGAGAGAGAGAGAGAGAGAGAGAGAGAGAGAGAGAGAGAGAGAGAGAGAGAGAGAGAGAGAGAGAGAGAGAGATTTAAATATAATTACACAGATTCATAAAAGTTTGCATAGATATCGATAGGGTTGCCTACCCCGGCATAGACATATAGATGTGCATATAGCTTTTGAAGGTATACATGGCCTCTTAACAACCAGGTGTGGGATAGATAGATAGATAGATAGATAGATAGATAGATAGAGAGATAGAAAAGTTATTGAAGGAAAGAATTAAAGGAAATGAAGTTAGAGAAAACGAGGTGGGGAGGAAAAAAGGAGTGTTGGACGAAAGGAAAGAAAGGAAAGAAAGAAAGAAACAGAATAAAGTAAAGAAGGAAGGAAGGAAAGAAGGGAAGAAAATATGGAAAATTGAAGGAAATGCGATAAGGAGGAATTAAAGGAAGGAAGAGAGAAGGAAAGAAATATGGGAAAGGAAGAAGGAGGAGGAGAGAAGGAAAGAAAAGATGAACAGAAAAGGAAAGGAAAGGAAGGAGGAAAAAGGAAGGCAGAGAAGAAAGAGAAAGGCAGGAGAAGGAGAAGAAGGAAGGAAGAAAGAGTGAAAAGAATTGCTCGTGTTATATATTCATTTGTTAATTGATTTATTTAGTCTTTCATTTATTTATTTATTTATTTATTTACTTATTTATTTATTTATTTATTTCAAGAATTTATAGATAATAACAAAGGCACAAAAGAGAGAGAGAGAGAGAGAGAGAGAGAGAGAGAGAGAGAGAGAGAAAAAAGAGTGTAAGGAGTCTGCAGGAGGCCGGTTGACCTATACAAGGCAGCTCCTGTAATCCTGGCGTCCCCAGCTTACTTCACTATCCATGAACTTATCCAGCCTCTTCTGGAGTGTGCCTCTGATATTGTCACCCACAACATGACTGCCAAGTCTGCTCCACTCATCCACACCTCTATTGGTCAACCAATTCTCGCTTATGTCTCGGTTGAATCTACATTTGTAAAATATAAAACCATTGCTACGTGTCCTACCTGGCCATTTTACAAACAAAACCTTATTGACATTCCCAATATTGAAGCCCTTCATCCATTTGTAGACTTCGATCAGGTCTCCTCGCAACCTTCACCTTTCTAGCGAGAGTAGATTTAAATGCTTCAGTCTGTCCTCATAAGGCAAGCTTCTCACCCCTGAATCATTTTTGTCATCTTCCTCTGTACGGATTCCAACATCTTGATATCCATTCTGTAGTAGGGGGACCAGAACTGAACCGCATGATCGAATGAGGTCTGATGTGCAACAGATCGCTCTCTCTCTCTCTCTCTCTCTCTCTCTCTCTCTCTCTCTCTCTAGTGACATGGAGAGACAGCCGAAGCGAGAGGTGTTGAGAGTGTGTGACAAGGTGCTGGGCTAGGCTAACCCCGCAGCCGCCATTTCCCCATGGTTCACGTGGAAAACTACAGCGTCGATCACCGCCATTGGTAACGATCAAAACAAACAAAGTGACTGTGAAAGCGGCCCCATGTCTAGGATTGCACTACAAAGCATGCATTGACGCTCTAACCTTGAGAGGCGCCACTGCTCCTCCCTTATAATTATTAAAAACACACGAAGACCAACCTTCTCTCTCTCTCTCTCTCACACACACACACACACACACACACACACTGTGTGTGTGTGTGTGTGTGTGTGTGTGTTTCTTAATTACCTAATACAGCGCACATTGTTCCATTTAAGGCCATTAGCGATAGCTCACTTTTGCCACTAGCCAATAGCTCTCTGTCGCCATTACCTATGAGGGCGAAAACCCCGTACACTAGAGTGGCGTTTGACCCTAAAGACCCGCGCCCTTGAACTGTGTTACGTCCTAATTTGTCTTGCTCCATTGTGTGCATTTTTAAGTATCCTGACACACACACACACACACACACACACACACACACACACACACATTAGTACTACTACTACTACTACTACTACTACTACTACTACCACTACTACTACTACTACTACTACTACTACTTTAGCCTGTTTCATCCAACAAAGCGGGAATTTTGATGGATGTGTCACCTGCGCATTTCTTGTTCGTGAATACGTGAAAATCAATTGTTTTGATAGACACTCAGGCTTTTTTTTTAATAATACATATAAATGTGTATGTATACAAAAAAAAATAACTCAGTCGGTTGCATCGATAAGCTAACACACAACCACACGAAAAGACAAGCTTGTATCAAATACCAAAGTCACGTCATGCTCGAGCGATCCATGGTTTTTCCACTGATCTCTATTATAACTGGATTGGTTGACTCCGTGCAAATCCTGAAGCCCGCAGCCGCCATCTTAAGATTCCCTCGGGCCGAGGCATATATGTAAAAAAATCGGCATCAATGTTCGCTGAGTGGCAGCAGCACGCGGTAAAACACTTCATTACGAAGTTATTAATTTATTGAATTTTTCAGTGGCCTAGCTACTAGCCTTTTATTCGTTTGTGGAAAAAAAACACTCCATATTTCGCAAAAACAACACAGTTTCGCGTTAATCGACTGATAGGGGAGAGAGGTGATGATTCGGCCACTTTTTAGAAAAATATTTTTTGGAAAAAAAACTTTAAGAAGTAATGTATTTTTGTTGATCTCAAAATGTTCCTCCATCATTTGGCTCTTTAGGCTGCTAATATGTCACTCGTAGCTATTTCCAGCTTTCAGATGTAGGTGACGAAACACAAGTTTCTAAATCGTCCCCACCCGTGGTGACGGTTCGGCCAGGGAGGCGGGACGGTACGGACACTCATAATACTCGCCATAATATTAATATAACTTAAGCTTGATGCAAAAAAAACATAAAATAGGACTTGCATCGAAAATAACAGCTCTGAGGGCGTGGTTGTCCCTTTGTGGGCCAAGGCAACAAAGTTTTGCACATTCTCACAAAATCTCGCGGCACTCAGTCCCTTACACTTTACAATAAGTGCTGTGGCCGGACCATCCCGCTGTCCGAATCATCATCGCTCTCCCCTTCATCCTCTACATAGCATGTATATGTAATATGTGTTTGCCTGCAAAGTAATTTTTCAATGAATTGGGATGTTAGTCAGCACTAAAATAAGAAAAAGGATTTACGTTCGATTGATATATATTTATCACGGTTACCCATTAAAACAATTATCCATATTCTAAATTCAAGATTTGAAACTGAAAACGAATCAGTTTGATGAGTAACTAAAGAACGTTCACTTAACCCATATATAAAATCACAAACAATTTAGTAGACATAAACAAAGACGCTTATTTACGCCCAACAACTACACGATCCACTAGAGGCAGCCACAGCCTTAAATACCACACTTACCAGACTAACACTAGTAGGCTATATTCAAATATTAATTAATTATTTCCCTGCGCCATCCAAGAGTGGAATCATCTCCCATCTCATGTAGTTAATAGCCCCACTCTTGACAAATAGGATCATCAACCATTATCTCCCTAGTCCTGTCCCTTTACCATACCCCAATACCTTTCCTCATCCTAACCCTTATCCTAATGCCGTCCAAGAGTGGCCCTCTGCGGGTCCCCTAGAAATGAAATATTTTTGCTGTTCTTGTAAACTGTAATATTTAAGTTGACTGCATTATATTTGCCATTTACACAAAAACTTCAACGTGGCCAACACCTTGATTGTTTCATTCAACTCAGTATCAACTGCAGTTCTCATAAGGGTGTTGTAGTACGTGTTTATTATGTCTGGTAACTGCCAGCCATCGTGATTGTATGAATGTATTAGGCTCAGCATTAAAAAGACCATAGTAATTTCATAATATATTCCTCACACTTATATGAAAAAAAGGTGATGTAGGCTATGCATAAAACTTCAGTAATACCAACCACCTACCTACTGATGCTTCAACACAATCAATCGTGATCAATGTTTTCTTATCTTAGTGCCGAGCGTTTCCTCATTTATTGCCTTTGACACATGGCGCAGCCTTGTCTTACAGTAGCACTTTGATATTACCTTTAGTAACTTATGAACATGATTGTCTTCAACAGGTGTGTCATGCATATGAGAATCTAAGGAACTAAATATTGTACCTCTTGAAATTTTGTGAGAAATATTGTGCAATACAGCTGTTGCTGCAATAGACATTATGGGTTGTTGATTGGGGTAAAATAATCTTGTTGTACTTATTTTTTGGAAACACTTTTCGGTCTCATGGCATATCATGACTACATTTTGATTTGAATGCATGAAACCTCCCCTATCTTTCTTGTTCACAAAGGAGCTGGAATATATTTCATTATCACTGGGTGCTATAAAGCCTCCTGACATGGTGATCAATTTATTTGCTTGATGGCCATCTTGGTAACGTATCCGGCAATGTATGATATAGCAGCTTCCTTGAAATCAGATAGAGGTGGATTAGAATCAGGCACATGAGCATATAATCATGGTCTTCTTGGACTGGTTGCTAATCAATGCTACTGTATATTCTTGCCTCAGCCAAACATGAAATGCCAAGACTTCCTGGGCCCATTCCACTCTCTGAGACGTTCAGAAGATGTGTTTCATCTAAAGGGATACAGTTTCCCGTGTTTTGGATGGCGTGTCTCGTCAATAAACTTTTGTATGCTGCCCTGAACTGTAAAACTGTTGGGTTATTGTTAAATCCACCTTTTGCCCTAACTGTAGAAAAACAACAACTCTAAGTGATCCTGGTTTAATTTATAGGTTAATAGGTAATTTAAATTTCCACTAAGAACAGAATCTTGAAATATGCATGAAACTGAGCTGATGTTCAATAGAAAACCAATTAATCCTGTCTTTTTCCTAGAATGTAAACCAGAGGAACACCATTCGAATATGTTAAGCCGAAAATGTACTCTTTGGCATCATTTAGAGCACTTCTCCATCTATCAGTGTTGGATGCACGGTTATAGCAGCATTTAACCCTTTAGCAAACGGGTTTTTGGAATTTAAAACATCAAATAAGTTATCAAATACCTTTAAAAACATTAACGTGCCTGCACTACCTTTAAATTCAGGTATATAAAGCTCTTTGTCACAAAACTCATTGGCATCTGCAACACGAACTAATTACTTGGGCAGCCAAATTTACTTTCATTTTTTTTTGTTTTTGCCAGCTTATGTTTTATTTCCTAGATGCAGGCCCTCCGTTTCTTGAAGATCTTGGCTGTCTCTCATTTGAATAGTTGCAAAAGTGTTACTGATTAATTTCAGGATATGGCAAGCATCAAGAATTAAATTAACGTTTTGATTTGGGTCAGCAGGATGTGGAAACGTGGCTTTTATGTTTGGGACATGTAAACCACCATCCAGCTCCATAATCATCGACAAATTACAGGATTGACCATCACAGGTAACTGCTGTCATTTTAACACTTATTTTATGAAGCCGGTGAAGACTTTCATTGACACTGTTTGCTCTTTCTTCACCACATAAACCAGTTATCAAAAAAATATCCCAGGGGAAGCTTCCAAGACGCATTAAGAGCAACTACCATTGTTACCAGAGTTTCACCTGCTGGCGTTCTGTTTTTTCCATCCTCTACAATTCCATTCCCAATATCAACAAAACCATAACATTGCCTATTATTGACATCTAAATGTTTACGGATAGACATTTCATATGATAGCAGTGAACTTACAATTTCTTTGCTGTTTTGCTTACAATAGTTAACATGTTTTCTCAATGTAGAAAATGCAGACTCAGTATGGCCTGGATCACCAGCAACCTTATTATACCATGACCGTGAAGTCCCTGGGGTGTGATAGAGGCATATCAAAAGTTCTCCTGACATACTCATATGCTTTGTTTGAATAAAACTGTAGTGTTAATGCAAATGCCTTCAACTCCTTTGTATACCCTTTTCCTTTCATAATAGTATTGCCTTTCAAAATTTGATTCATAATATCTTTAGGAACACCCTCCAAAATGCTATTAAGTACTGTAACACAGGACTGTGACACCTCATTTTTTTTCAAATCAGTGACTACTGCAAAATAAATCTGCTACTTCTTTTTTTCATCCTGCTAATACTTTGTTGCTTCAGTCTACATGTCCTTTTCTTGCTTTCAGGTTCATCCATAAGTAATTTCAATATCCTTTTCATTTGTTTAGGTGATTCGGTAATAGCATATGAATGTTCAGGTAATACTTTATAATAAGAATTCGATTTTGATGAAACTTGTTCATTACTGCAAGATAAATGAGAACTGTTTTGCACCAACGCGGTTTTGGAAAGTCGAACTGATGAGCTTCCCGACTGGTCCTATGAGGAAGTGTCTGGTGACTGTGTGCAGACAATTTCATTAGTGGGGCTGGCTTGATGGTGTGATGACCTGGCTCTTGCTCTGTATGGGCGCATGGGATCATTCTGCTTCCGAAATATTGATGAAATAATCGATTACATGTATTAGTGGTCATCATAAACATTTCAATTCCTCTCGGACCAAACATTCCTGCATCAGTTAAGTAATGCTATATGGAATTGATAAATAACAAATTTCATTTCAATAAAACAAATTACATTAATGAGAGTCTCTCTCTCTCTCTCTCTCTCTCTGATTTACCTTACTTAATCTTGGGGGAAAAGAAAATATCGTTGGTACTGCAGATGGTTTAAGTAGCACAGTTTGTCCCGTTCTGTCGAAGCATTCCGGCGAGAAATGTTCTGGACATATATGAGAGCCTAGTGTTGCTGTCCGATTCTTCCACCTGAGATTGCAAACCCATTGTCTGAATTTCTTCTTAAATATTATTATCTCGGGAAATCTGAAATTATATAAATGTTCTACAATTAATCTACCAGCCAGGTTATGAAAGAACATTAGGTAGTTGTTCTTGCTCTTGAACCGTTTAAAACATATTCTACCAATCATATATCGGTCTCAGAAGGACTTAAATAGTATCTTCGTTACAGATGCATTATCTTTTCATTGTTCAAATCCAAATACACGAAATGTATGTTGAGATAACTATCGGTTTCAGGGGTCTTTTCATAGTTTTTCGAAAATAACATTTAAATAAAAAGTCGATAAGGGATGGTATTTTGGGATAGGATGTTTGAGACGCAGACCTAATTGGCAATAGATAATTAGGTGCCAAATGTGGATGATTATGGTAATTGTAGGAGTAACTTTAGGGTAAACATCGTTAAAACATACGGGCACAGGTAACGAGGCAAGGCGTGTCATCATATTAATTTGCACGTCCTCTCAGTCATGTTGTAACGTCGACGTGTATTATTATTATTGTTACATATCACCATGGATTAGGATTGCAGTTATAGTGGAAAAAAAAACTTGAGAGAAAGATCACGCCACCTCTGTAGGAATGTCATCCGTCAGTGTTTATCGTCCATTCGCCTCAGTATGTATACAAAGCACTTCATCAAGCTTAGAGGTCACCTTGACATACGTGACCAATTGTAACTTAATGATTTTTCAATCTGTAATTCGTCACTCCTTCCAGAGAGCTCGACCGACACACACCTATTGTCTCGGCTCTCTCTCACCAACGCTACGCTGTATCTTAGGTTAAGAATACATTTCTTCTAAGGCAGCAAGTGTTTCCCTCACGCCCACAACTCCTCGCAACCAAGCCTTACACCATTACAGTCTATCTATGACGTAGTAGTACTTATCAGTGCCTCAAACGGCAGTTCTGTCTTTCTGCTTCACACACACACACACACACACACACACACACACACACCTGCTTATAACATAGAAGTGTTGTTCTTAGTTATGTTATCACCGCGCCGCTCTGGTAGGCTATTTGGTTCATCCCTCCACGCCCCCCAGTACTTGGTTAATCCCTCAAGTAGCTACATGATCATTCCATCCACATATCCTGACATTTTTTCATCGACGCCCCCTGTCATCTTTTATCGAACTGATAATAGCATTTTGTCGCAGCTTCTTTTTTTTTTTTGCAAGAATTCTGTGGAGGTACTAATGGCAGTATTTTCCATGCAAAGTTTGAGTAATTTCCTTGGAGTAAAACTTTTTCGCAAATACTATTTTCATATGAGGATCAACTACATGTGTAGGGCTGAAATATTGTTACTGTGTGTGTGTGTGTGTGTGTGAGAGAGAGAGAGAGAGAGAGAGAGAGAGAGAGATGCAGAAATAAGACAAAACAAAAAGTACTAATAAGTCAATGTTAAACGTCTACATCACGACATGATTGAGAGGACGTGCAAATTATTATGATGACACGCCTGGCCTCGCTACCTGTGCCCGTATGTTTTAGCGAAGCTTACCTTAAAGTTACTCCTACAAGTGCCGTAATCATCCACATTTGGCACCCCAGTATTTATTGCCAATCAAGTTTGGGTCTCAAACATCCTCCCCCAAGATACCAGCCTTTATCGACGTTTTGTTTAATAAATGTTACTTTCGAAAAATCCCCTGAAACCAATAGTAGTGTTTCCATCACACTGCAGCCATCAGAATAATACATACTTGTGAAATGTAATGCCTTTCCTCTTTGAATTCTTGTCGCACTTATTAACGCAGCTAAACGCCACACAAGTCACCATTTTGAGAATTGCAGTAGTGAATGAGTTGAGTCAGTCACAGTGTTAACCACATTGAAATCTTTGGGCGACTGACAAAATGCAGCATTCGGCTTCGTTTTCTTTAATAATTAAAAACAGATAACCACTCATTTTAATGGGTATGCATGATAAATATATATCAATCGAACGTAAATCCTATTTTACTTTAGTGATGACTAACATCTGTTATTTCCCAATCCACAGAAAAAAAAATTTCAAGCAAATACATATTATACATGTTATGTAGAGGATGCATCAGTCGATTAACGCGAAAAAGTGTTGTTTTTGCGAAATGTGGAGAGAGTTAACGATTTTTTTCCCATAAACGAATAAAAGGCTAGTAGCTAGGGCACTGAAAAATTCAATAAATTAATAACTTCGTAATGATGTGTTTTACCGCGTGCTACTGCCACTTAGCGAACGTTGATGCCGATTTTTTACATAAATGTGGCAAAATGCCTCGGCCCGAGGGAATCTTAACCCGGTAGCAGCGACGGACCAGATTTGTGGCTTTACCGTGTACTAGCGACGGGCCATTTTTTTCCCAGGATATAAACCCCCAACATAGATGATGCATAAACTGATCACAAATGCGCTGATAGGTATATATTATGAAATGGTTTGCGTGAGAGATGTTTTTTTCTCATCAATTCGCTTAGAGGGGACTTTAAGAAACATGATCCCCGCAGCTACCGGATTAAGATGGCGGCTGCGGGCTTCAGGATTCTAACCAGGCTAGTAGAGAGAAAGCCAATCCAGTTATAATTTAGATCAGTGGATTTTTCAGATTCATTGATTGATAGCACATTTCAGGTATATTAAAAGACATTGGCCCTGCAAGTACAAATAAAGCGTATTTTAAGGATTTGTTGCATGTTAATAACGATTAATAATCGAGATAACATGAAACAGTAATAATAAGTGAGAGTGATGCTAGGCTATTTCCAATATTAGGCTTCCCATGTTATTTACATGCAACACATCAAAATTCCTTATGTATTGACACATGCAGAACCAGATATCATTTTATGTACCTGAATGAGATGAAATATGGGTATCTGAAAGCCTATGAATCGTTCCAATATGATCAAACAATACTGTTTGATGTACAACTACTACTTCGTGTGCTTGTATGGTAGATTATATTATCGACGCAAAACGGCAAGTTTGCGGTTCATATAAGAGGGCTTGATAATTTTTTTTTTTTTTTTTTTTTTTGTGCATACACAAACATTCAAATATATCTTCACGCAATCACGAACTCACAATGCGCAGGTGCCACATCCACGTTCGCGAGTAGAAACACGGAATGAAACGGACTATACTACTACTACTACTACTACTACTACTACTACTACTACTACAACATAAATGATACCTCCACCCATGTTTATTTTCCCGACACATAATCATGGAGGGCTCCATAGTTTGGAGGTCATTAGCCCCAACTCTGTTCGCTAATGACTGTGGCATCCAACCATATCGCTAATACTACCTAACACTAAATCACCTATCGTCTATTACGTCTAGATCCCCCTTTCCTTCCCTACTCAAGTCACTCCCGACCCACCCTAATGTCACTCTCCGCCACTGTGGCTTCATAGTCCATATTGGAGATGGTGGTGGCTTTTGGGCCAGAGTGTCTGGTGCCCCTGAGACATAGGATGGCCGACCTGAGCAGGGAAAACGAGAGGCGACACCTCATCCAGGCGACAACGTGGCTCCTTGGCTGAATTTTTTTTATTATTGTTTTCTTTTTTTGTGTGCCCTTGAGCTGCCTCCTTTGTTGTAAAAAAAAAAAAAAATAATAATAATAATAATAATAATAATACCTGACACTAAATCACCTATCATCTATACTACTACTGCTACTACTACTACTACTACTACTACTACTACTACTACTACTACTACTACTACTACTACTACTACTACTACTACTGCTACTACAACTACTACTACTACTACTACTACTACTACTACTACTACTACTACTACTACTACTACTACTACTACTACTACTACAACTACTACTACTACTACTACTGCTACTACAACTACTACTACTACTACTACTACTGCTGTTGTTGCTACTACTACTACTACTACTACTACTACTACTACTACTACTACTACTACTACTACTACTACTACTGCTACTACTACTGCTACTACTACTACTACTACTACGGCTGGAGTAGGTAGGAAGACATCTACCGAACGGGCGCAAGCCACTCCCGGTGAGGTATATATGGGAGGTGAGAAGGGAGCTGAAGCCCTCCAAAGACCCTTCCCATGTCCTCACTAACCGTTTCCCTATTGTCTCACCAACACCAGTAGTTCAGCATGCTCTCTAAGACAGATCCTCTCTTTATCCACCACACTACATTCACACAACATATACACCTTTTCCCAAAATTAAAATTTCAAAATGGCACATACACCAAGCCTCAGGTCCCCGCCTGGGGGGACCACAAATTCCCCAGGGAGACTCCCTTCTGGCTGCCGACCCGAGAGGTGTCTTGATAACTCCTCGAACCTCTTTCTTCTCAATTTCTGCAACATTCATGGTCTTCGCTCTAATTTTAATTCTGTGGAGCACCATCTCCTCCTCTAAACCTCACCTTCTCTTCCTCACCGAAACACAGGTTTCTGAGGCTACTGACAGCAATCTCTACTCTGTTCCCTCCTACTATCTCTATCCTAAATTTCAATCTAAAGCTGGATGTTGCGCCTACGTGCGCAACGACATCACTTGCTCTCGTGCCCACGACCTTGACTCTTCTGAATTTTCCACCATCTGGCTAAGACTTCATTGTCATTCTATTACTAAATACATCTGTGCTGTTTATCTCTCACCTAACTGTACCAACTATGTAAAATTCTTTGACTATTTGAATTCTAAAGTGGAGCACATCTTGACCCACTTTCCCTTCGCTGAAATCTCCATCCTAAGAGATTTCAATGTTCACCACCAGCTTTGGCTTTCATCCTCTTTCACTGACCATCCTGGTGAACAAGCCTACAACTTTGCTATCCTCAACGACCTAGGCAGTTGATTCAGCACCCTCACGTATTCCGACCGTCTTGGAGACCGGCCCAACATTCTAGACCTCTTCCTTACCTCAAACCCTTCTCCTTATTCTGTCAAACTGTTCTCTCCGTTGGGCTCCTCCGATCACAATCTTATTTCTGCATCCTGTCCTATCGCTCCTGTACACCCTCTGGACCCACCGAAGAGGCGATGCTTCTGGCATTTTGCTTCAGCTCGGTGGGACGACCTGAGGATGTACTTTTCCATTCCGTGGAATGATTATTGCTTCCAGGATGGGGGCCCCTCTGTGTGTGCTCAGCGCATCACAGAGGTGATTGTCTCTGGAATGGAGCATACATT
Organism: Eriocheir sinensis; assembly: GCF_024679095.1. Lineage (NCBI taxonomy): Eukaryota > Metazoa > Arthropoda > Malacostraca > Decapoda > Varunidae > Eriocheir > Eriocheir sinensis. Next base: position 155 of record NW_026112041.1, on the reverse strand, counting down.
CCTCGTTCTTTCTCTACTCCTCACGCTAAAAGCCTTGGTTTAATCACGCTTGTTATCGTGCTGTCAATGACAGAGGTAGCTCACAAAGGTACCAGGCCTTCAAACTAATGCTAATTATAGACTTTACATTTCTGCCCCGAAATCGTACCGTCTAT